>NC_135819.1:2687361-2869861 GCF_964213995.1 Mustelus asterias
GGCAGCCAGCTGTATAGCGTCTTGGGCACTTTCCCACAGTCCAAAGATGTGCAGGTTAGGGGGATTGGCCGTGCTTAATTGCCCCTAGTTTCAGGGGGATTAGTAGGGTAAATATGTGGGGTTATGGGGATAGGGCCTGGGTGGGATTGTGGTCGGTGCAGTCTCGATGGGCTGAATGGCCTCCTTCTGCACTGTAGGATTCTATTCTATTCTGAAATAGTGCCATGCCATCTTTCACATCCATCTTCAATGAATTTCAGAGTAAAATCATGAAAATCCTTGGAATTTTTACCATGGTGGGAAGCTCCAGTACTTCCATGTTTTAAATTTATTTATTAGTGTCACAAGTAGGCTTACATTAACACTGCAATGAAGTTACTGTGAAAATCCCCTAGTCGCCACACTCCGGCGCCTGTTCGGGTACACTGAGGGAGAATTTAGCACGGCCAATCCACCCTAACCAGCACGTCTTTCGGAATGTGGGAGGAAACCGGAGCACCCGGAGGAAACCCACGCAGACACGGGGAGAACGTGCAGAATCGAACTCGGGTCCCTGGCGAGGCAGCAATGCTAACCACGGTGCCGCCTCAAGCACTAACCAGGCCTGAATCTGCTTAGCTTCTGAGATCAGTCAAGACTAATATGGCCATATCATAGAATCATAGAATCCCTACAGTGCAGAAGGAGGCCATTTGGCCCATCGAGTCTGCACCGACCACAATCCCACCCAGGCCCTATCCCCGTAACCCCTAGTATTAACTCTGCTAATCTCCCTGACACTAAGTGGCAATTTAGCGCGGCCAATCCACCCAATCTACACATCTTTGGACACTAAGGGGCAATTTAGCATGGCCAATCCACCCAATCTACACATCTTTGGACACTAAGGGGCAATTTAGCATGGCCAATCCACCTAACCCGCACATCTTTGGACCGCAGGCCATCCTTCTGTGGCCATCAACTCCTAAAGTGAGACTTGAACCTGGAGCCTCGGGCCCAGAGGTGGGGACACGACCCAGTGTGCCACAAGACTTCCCTTTGAACCAATACGATAAAAACCTTTCATTGAAACACTGGATGAAAGCTCTGTCCCCTTAAGAACTCCACTGCATGTGAAGCTAGCTCGTAATCCCAGTGGAAAAAGACACAATGTGAATGAATTTGAATATTGGTACAGCACCTTGTCCTCTGTTGTTGGGCTTTTCCAAGGACACTTTGTCAGCTAGCTGTAATACAGCACAGAGCAGAAACCAAATATCCGTTCCTCCCCTGTTCTATTCCTGAAAGGCAGTTGGTGAAGGATAGACGGGATTGACTCAGTCTCACATTTATTTACGGAGTGAAAGATTAACAAGCTTACACCTCCGAACTCATTCGCCCACACTCTCAGTCAGCGTCTCTCTATCCTCTTTTTAATATAAAAATCAATCAGTTTAACAAACTGGAGGAGGTGCCGACCCCAGTGGGGCATTGTGACAAAAGCCAAAACTTCAAAGAAAACTTAACTAATCAAATTCTAATATCATTACTGGGGTAGCGGGGGGAAGGGGGGGGGGGGGTGATGATGTACCCCAGCCCCCGCAATGCCCACTGGTCACCGAAGGCCTGTAGCCCACAATTAATACCCACTGCTTGCATGCTTTAAACACAATGGATGCACAGTGGTTAGCACTGCTGCCTCACAGCGCCAGGGACCCGGGTTCAATTCCGGCCTCAGGTGACTGTCTGGGTGGAGTCTGCACATTCTCCCAGTGTCTGCGTGGGTTTCCTCTGGGTACTCCAGAGTCCAAAGTTGTGCAGGTTAGGTGGATTGGCCATGCTAAATTGCCCCTTAGTATCAGGGAGACTAGCAGGGTAAATGTGTGGGGTTGTGGGGGTAGGGCCTGGGTGGGATTGTGGTCGGTGCAGACTCGATGGGCCGAATGGCCTCCTTCTGCACTGTAGAGATTCTATCATTCTCCAATTATGTCTCCCTGGCTTCCCAACCCCTCCATCCACTAAAGTGGATTGGGACATTTCAACTTTATCCACCATTCTGCCAGACACTCCCTCCCGCCTTCTCTTAACAAAGAATAAAGAACAATACAGCACAGGAACAGGCCCTTCAGCCCTCCAAGCCCGCGCCGCTCCCTGGTCCAAACTAGACCATTCTTTTGTATCCCTCCATTCCCACTCCGTTCATGTGGCTATTTAGATAAGTCTTAAATGTTCCCAAATGCCCGGCAGCGCATTCCAGGCCCCCACCACCCTCTGTGTAAAGTACGTCCTTCTGATATCCGTGTTAAACCTCCCCCCCTTCACCTTGAACCTATGACCCCTCGTGAACGTCACCACCGACCTGGGGAAAAGCTTCCCACCGTTAACCCTATCTATGCCTTTCATAATTTTATACACCTCTATTCGGTCACCCCTCATCCTCCGTCTTTCCAGTGAGAACAACCCCAGTTTATCCAATCTCTCCTCATAACTAAGCCCCTCCATACCAGGCAACATCCTGGTAAACCTCCTCTGCACTCTCTCCAAAGCCTCCACGTCCTTCTGGTAGTGTGGCGACCAGAACTGGACGCAGTATTCCAAATGCGGCCGAACCAACGTTCTATACAACTGCAACATCAGACCCCAACTTTTATACTCCATGCCCCGTCCTATAAAGGCAAGCATGCCATATGCCTTCTTCACCACCTTCTCCACCTGTGACGTCACCTTCAAGGATCTGTGGACTTGCACACCCAGGTCCCTCTGCGTATCTACACCCTTTATGGTTCTGCTATTAATTTTCCTCCCGGGCACTCGAAGCCCTCACTGCAGCAAGCGGTCGGTGCGGATTAACCCTCTCCTTTTGGAATCTGCAGCAAAACTTCAAGAATGTCGCCTTTCCCAAAGGGAAAACACAGATCCCTTCGGATGGGGCTGTCCACATGTACAGCAGAGTTGGTATTGAATTATAGAATCCCTACAATGCAGAAAGAGACCATTCAGCCCATCGAATCCGCACACACTCTCTGACAGAGTATCTTTACATTTCCACTCCATCTGACGAAGGAGCAGCGCTCCGAAAGCTAATGGTATTTGCTACCAAATAAACCTGTTGGACTTTAACCTGGTGTTGTTAAAACTCTTGCTGTGTTCACCCCAGTCCAACGCCGGCATCTCCACATCATGACAGAGTATCTTACCCAGTCCTATCCCCCATTCTATCCCCGTAACCCCACACAATTCCCATGGCCAATCCACCTCACCTGCACATCTTTGGACACTAAGGGGCAATTTAGCATGGCCAATCCATCTAACCTGCACATCTTTGGACACTAAAGGGCAATTTAGCATGGCCAATCCATCTGACCTGCACATCTTTGGACATTAAGGGGCAATTTAGCATGGCCAATCCATCTGACCTGCACATCTTTGGACATTAAGGGGCAATTTAGCGTGGCCAATCCACCTAACCTACACATCTTTCGACATTAAGGGGCAATTTAGCATGGCCAATCCACGTAGCCTGCACATCTTTGGACACTATGGGGCAATTTAGCACGGCCAATCCACCCAAACCGACACACCTTTGGAGTGTTGGAGGAAACCGGAGCACCCGGAGGAAACCCACGCAGACACGGGGAGAATGTGCAGACTCCACACAGACAGTGACCCCAGCCGGGAATCGAACCCGTGTCCCTGGCGCTGTGAGGCAGCAGCGCTAACCACTGTGCCACCGTGCTGTCAGGGAGGGGAGAGCTAGCTGGGGTGTAGACCCGGCACTTAGCTTGCACTGCATCAGCGTAAGAAGTAAGAGATGAGGCCAGTCGATGCTTCCCCCTCTTTCTAATCTGCACAGACGCTGTCCAGGAGTGGATGAAAGCAGACATGCGTGAACTGGGTCTAAGCATGTTTCCAGCTGGCAGCTTTTGCAGTAGAATTGGGTCAGCACACATTGAGAGAGTTATTCATCTGTCGTGCGTGTTATCTCCCAGGACATAACTTTCACGTTGTTATTTTTATTCCGCGATAAAATATTCACGAGCTGCGTTATTTTTAACCATCATTCTAATTTGCGAGCTCTTTCTTCTAGAATAAGGTATTAAACTTTAAAAGAAAGTCCTGGCCCAGCTTCTGTGGAAGATTTTCTTTTGCTCATGTGTTTGGGTAAGTGTAGCGGCGCACTGGGACATTTCTGTCCGAATGCACACCGGGATCTTAAACCAAAGCGTCCTCGTTCGGAGGATGACATTTATTGCCCTTCTTTCTTAAAGTTTAAAGTTTTTTGTTTAAAGTTTATTTATTAGTGTCACAAGTAGGCTGTCATTAACACTGCAATGAAGTTACTGTGAAAATCCCCTAGTCGCCACAGTCCTGTTCGGGTACACTGAGGGAGAATTTAGCACGGCCAATGCACCCTAACCAGCAGGTCTTTCAGCCTGTGGGAGGAAACCGGAGCACCCGGAGGAAACCCACGCAGACACGGGGAGAATGTGCAGACTCTGCACAGACAGTGACCCAAGCCGGGAATCGAACCCGGGTCCCTGGCGCTGTGAGGCAGCAGTGCTAACCACCGTGCCACCCCTTGCTGCAAAACACTTTGGGATGTCCTGAGGTGGTTTATTTTATTTTTGTAATCAGTGGCTATTCCTTGTATGTTTGCCCACACAGTGCCCGGATATCTGAGTGTAGAACCAGCTCACATTTTGCGGCAAGGGCTCAGAAAACCTCCAGTGTGGGTCTGAATTGCTGTTTAAAAAACTCAACTGGTTCAATCATGCCCTTTCGGGGAGGAAATCTGCCGTCTTAATCCGGTCTGGCCTACTTGTGATTGCAGAGCCATCGCAATGTGGCTGAGTCTTAAACCGTCCCTCTGAAAAAGGGCCCAGCAAGCCAATGGGCAATTAGGGGTGGGTAACACTGGTTTTACCACATCCCACAGTGTTGGGACCGCAATTATTTACGATTCACATAGATGATTTGGAGTTGGGGACCAAGTGTAGTGTGTCAAAATTCGCAGATGACACTAAGATGAGTGGCAGAGCAAAGTGTGCAGAGGACACTGAAAGTCTGCAAAGGGATATAGATAGTCTAAGTGAGTGGGCGAGGGTCTGGCAGATGGAGTACAATGTTGGTAAGTGTGAGGTCATCCATTTTGATAGTTAATAACAGCAAAATGGACTCTTATTTAAATGGTAAAAAATTGCAGCATGCTGCTGTGCAGAGGGACCTTGTGCAAGAATCTCAAGGAGTTGGTTTGCAGGTGCAGCAGGTAATTAAGAAGCAAATGGAATTTTGTCCTTCATTGCTAGAGGGGTGGAGTTTAAAAACAGCGAGGTTATGTTGCAGCTGTATAAGGTGCTGGTGAGGCCACACCTGGAGTACTGTGTACAGTTTTGGTCTCCTTACTTGAGAAAGGATATACTGGCACCGGAGGGGGTGCAGAGGAGATTCACTAGGTTGATTCCGGAGTTGAGAGGGTTGGCTTATGAGGAGAGACTGAGTAGACTGGGGCTATACTCATTGGAATTCAGAAGAATGAGGGGAGATCTTATAGAAACATATAAGATTATGAAGGGATTGGATAAGATAGAAGCAGGGAAGTTGTTTCCACTGGTGGGTGAAACTAGAACTAGGGGGCATGGCCTCAAAATAAGGGGAAGCAGATTTAGGACGGAGTTGAGGAGAAACTTCTTCACACAAAGGGTTGTGAATCTGTGGAATTCCCTGCCCAGTGAAGCAGTTGAGGCTCCCTCATTGAATGTTTTTAAGGCAAGGATAGATAAATTTTTGAACAGTAAAGGAATTAAGGGTTATGATGAGCGGGCGGGTAAGTGGAGCTGAGTCCACGAAAAGATCAGCCATGATCTTATTGAATGGCGGAGCAGGCTCGAGGGGCCAGATGGCCTACTCCTGCTCCTAGTTCTTATGTTCTAAAAGAATTTAAGAAAGATATATCTTGATATCTTGCTGCTTTCTGCGCTGCTCCCAGAACAATGACGTAGGTTGAAATATTTGGGAATGTTGAGAAGTTCAAAACTCCTCCTAAACATTGCGGGATGTGGGAGGGATTGATATAACCCAGACACCATAACCAACCTCACACCAACCAGCCGCGTTTGCCAGTTAGGGTGGCACGCTGGCCCAGTGGTTATTGACGTCCTGGTCAAAATATTATCCCTCGATCAACATCACACACACAAAAAATAAAATTATCTGCTCGCAATCACATTTCTGTCTGTGGGATCTTGCTGTGCACACTGTGGCACAGTGGTTAGCACTGCTGCCTCACAGCACCAGGGACCCGGGTTCCGATTCCCGGCTTGGGTCACTGTCTGTGTGGAGTCTGCACATTCTCCCCGTGTCTGCATAGGTTTCCTCCGGGTGCTCCGGTTTCCTCCCACAGTCCAAAGATGTGGGGTTAGGATGATTGGCCATGCTAAATTGTGTCAGGGGGATTAGCTCGGGTAAATGAGTTTTTTTAAAGTTTCTTTTAAGTCTTTTGCATCCATCTTCAATGAATTTCAAAATAAAATCATGAAAACATCTGGTGTTTTTACCATGGTGAGAAGTTCCAGTCTTATTAAGTTTATTTATTAGTGTCACAAGTAAGGCTTACATTAACACTGCAATGAAGTTACTGTGAAAATCCCCTAGTCGCCACACTCCAGCGCCTGTTCGGGTTCACTGAGGGAGAATTTAGCACGGCCAATCCACCTCGCTACATGAAGCGGCAACAGAGAGAATGTTTCCTGCCTGCGGGGAAAAGTTGATGACCAAAATAGTGGGGAGAGGGGTTGCGGGGGGGGGGGGGGGGGGGGGGGGGTGTCACCCTCTTCAGAGCCGAACAAGAGTGACAGCACCCTAGGGTGCTGTGCGAAGAGCAGTGAGTGTGGAATCCAACATGGCGGAGAGGATAAAACGCAGTTTAAAAAGAAAAAGGACATGTTGCTTCCCTTGATCTGCAACAGCTCCTGAAAATATTATTACTTTTTAAAATTCTTAGATTCTGTTCGAGGCCTGAGTATTAATTCGCCACTCACACTCCCCTCAGCCCCCATCCCCCCTCACCCTCCTCACTCCCCCGCTAGCCCAGCCCACAATGAAAAGGGGTCACCAAATGGGATCCTTTCACTCCATCCTTATATAACGTTCTCCATTCCACCCTCCCCCCCGCCCCCGCTCCATCCACCCCCATTCCCCAGCTGTCATCTGGCTGAAGAATTTGACCAAAGGCAAGCTTCATTCTTACAAATGAAGACGGGGGAGAGATTACCCTGGGGGCTTTGCACAGAGACAGCGTCATCCGCAGTCAAGCTAAATGCAGTGATCAGAGCGGATCTGACAGGAGAAAAGGACAGATAGCTGCACATTCTAACCCAGAGCTCTCGTACACAAATCCAGCTCATTCCACTCAACTGAGTCCCGGTTAACTCATTCGCCGCTGGCCGCGGGAAGGCGTGCCCACTCCCCGCTGCCAGCCACCTCTGGCTTCCCTCAGTGAGGATCAGCGTTTGTTGCCCATCCCTAATTGCCCTTGATCTGAGTGGCTTATGAGACCATTTAAGAGTCAACCACATTGCCGTGGCTCTGGAGTCACGTGTAGGCCAGGCCGGGTAAGGACGGCAGATTTCCTTCCCTAAAGAACATAAGTGATCCAGATGGAAGGGTGAACCAGATTGGACAGTCAATAGTTGTCATGGTCACCATTTACTGAGATTAGCGAGGAGCATGAGTGCACCAGATGGTTTTTTAATTAATGACCGTTTCACCGAATCATTTACACTTCACTTTTTGTTTGATAATTAAATTTAAATTCCCCCAACTTCCGAGGCAGGATTTGAGGCCAATTCCGCGGAGCTTTATCCTGGGTCTCTGGATTACTCGTCCAGTGACGTTAGCAATGCGCCATCATCATGTGCTCAAAATGGCCTCCAGTCTATTGAGCAGAAACGTACAACAGGATTCCTGGCTCTGGATCCGACAGGAATCCCAGCTCCAGATCCCATAGGATTCCCGGCTCCTGTTCCGACAGAATTCCCAGCTCCTGATCCAACAGGATTCCAGGCTCCGAATCCAATAGGATTCCAAGCTCCTGATGCAACAGGGATCCCACCTCCGGATCCGACAGGATTCCAAGCTCTGGATCTGACAGGATTCCAAACTCTGGATCTGACAGGATTCCAAGCTCTGGATCTGACAGACTTCCCAGTTCCTGATCTGACAGGATTCCTAGCTCCTGATCTGACAGAATTCCCAGCTCCTGATCCGACAGAATTCCTAGCTCCTGATCTGACAGGATTCCAAGCTCTGGATCTGACAGGCTTCCCAGTTCCTGATCTGACAGGATTCCTAGCTCCTGATCTGACAGGATTCCCAGCTCCTGATCCGACAGAATTCCTAGCTCCTGATCTGACAGGATTCCCGGCTCCGGATCGGACAGGATTTCCAGCTCCTGATCTGACAGGATTCCCGGCTCCTGATCTGACAGGATTTCCAGCTCCTGATCCGATAGGATTCCAAGCTCTGGATCCCGGCAGAATTCCCAGCTCCTGATCTGACATAATTCCTGGCTCCTGATCTGACAGGATTCCCGGCTCTGGATCCGACAGGGTTCCCGACTCCCAATCCGACAGGGTTCTCAGCTCCTGATCCGACAGGATTCTTGGCTCCTGATCCGACAGGATTCCCAGCTCTGGATCCGACAGGAATCCCACCTCCTGATCCAGGAGGATTCCCGCCTCCTGATCTGAGAGGATTCCTGGCTCCGGATCCGAAAGGATTCCCGGCTCCTGATCCGACAGGGTTCCCAGCTTCGGATCCGATAGGGTTCCTGGCTCCGGATCCGGCAGGGTCCCTGGCTCCAGATCCGACAGGATTCCCGGCTCCGGATCTGACAGGATTCCTGGCTTTACTTGATAAAAATCTTGGATTTGGAGCTTCCATTTGGCCGCTCCTGCAGCCTCACCAGCCTTCTGGAGGAGAGAGAGAGAGAGAGACGCAGAGTGCCTCTGTGTGGACAAAGTCTTTCTGGGAATTACCCCTCGACATTTTAATTTTAAGGTTGTACGCCCGCCCGCCCTCTTTCTGGACTCTGTCACCAGAGGGTTTATCTTCCCTCCGTATTTACCCCATCAAATTCTTTCCTTATTTTAAACCTCTCAGGTAGGTCATTCTTTGCCTCAGAGAGGAACATCAGTGCAACATGTCGAGCAGGTGATGGATTTTTTTGTAAGTTTATTTCTCAGTGTCACAAGTAGGCTTACATTAACACTGCAATGAAGTTACTGTGAAAATCCGCTAGTCGCCACACTCCGGCGCCTGTTCGGGTACACTGAGGGAGAATTTAGCACGGCCAGTGCACCCTAACCAGCACGTCTTTCAGACTGTGGGAGGAAACCGGAGCACCCGGAGGAAACCCACGCAGACACGGGGAGAACGTGCAAACTCCACACAGACAGTGACCCAAACCGGGAATCGAACCCAGGTCCCTGGCGCTGTGAGGCAGCAGTTGTTAACCCACTGTGCTACCCATGTGGTGTAATGGTATTGTCAGTGGACTAGTTAACGCAGAGTCCCAGGATAAATGTTCTTGGGTTCGAATCCCGCCACAGCAGATGGTGAAATCTGAATTCATACAAATCTGGAATTAAAATGTGGACCGATGACCATTGTTGTTGATGATGCATCTGGTTCCCTTCAGGGAAGGAAATCTGCTGTCCTCACCTGGTCTGGCCTACATGTGACTCCAGGTGGGTGACACAGTGGTTAGCACTGCTGCTTCCCAGGGACCCGGGTTCGATTCCCGTCTTGGGTCACTGTCTGTGTGGAGTCTGCACGTTCTCCCCGTGTCTGCGTGGGTTTCCTCAACTAATGTTCTGGGGACCCGAGTTCGAATCCCACCACAGCAGATGGTGGAATTTGAGTTCAATAAAAATTTAAATTAAGAATCTACTGATGACCTTGAAACCATTGTCGGAAAAACCCATCTGGTTCACTAATGTCCTTTGAGAAAGGAAATCTGCCGTCCTTACCCGGTCTGGGTGACATGTGACTCCAGAGCCACAGCAATGTGGTTGACTCTCAACTGCCCTCAACTGCCCTGTGGAATGGCCTAGCAAGCCACTCAGTTCAAGGGCAACTAGGGATGGGCAATAAATGTTGTAAGAGTTTTAACAACACCAGGTTAAAGTCCAACTTTAACCTGGTGTTGTTAAAACTCTTACTGTGTTTACCCCAGTCCAACGCTGGTATCTTCACACAATAAATATTGGCCAGCCAATGATGCCTATGTCCCATGAATGAATTTTTTTAAAAAGCCTCTGAGTCTTTTGGAAATTCTAATACAGATGGAAAATATACAGTAAGTGGCAGAATGCTTAAGAATATTGATAGGCAGAGGGATCTGGGTGTACAGGTACACAGGTCACTGAAAGTGGCAACGCAGGTGGATAAGGTAGTCAAGAAGGCATACGGCATGCTTGCCTTCATCGGCCGGGGCATTGAGTTTAAAAATTGGCAAGTCATGTTGCAGCTTTATAGAACCTTAGTTAGGCTGCACTTGGAATATAGCGCGTGGGGTCCTTAATTATGCTGGCTGTTTTGCCGAGGCAGCAGGAAGTGTAGACAGAGTCAATGGATGGGAGGCTGGTTTGAGTGATGGATTGGGCTACATTCACGACCTTTTGTAGTTCCGATAGATACGATAGTGGGTTTTAAGGGGCATTTGGACAAATACATGAATAGGATGGGAATGGAGGGATATGGTCCCCGGAAGGTTAGGGGGTTTTAGTTCAGTTGGGCAGCATGGTCGGTGCAGGCTTGGAGGGCCTGTTCCTGTGCTGCAATTTTCTTTGTTCGTATTAGAAAGTGAGGCGTCCCTCTGACTGAGAGTTTCACTTTGCACTCGGGCTTTGACCCAAGCTTTGAACCATTTTTTTTTGGTCTTTCCATCATTGGACCCGCTGCAGAGTTGGTGAAGCAGGAGGTTGGCATTGCCCGCACACTCCAGGCCAATGCCCAGTGCGGCCTGGTGATGATGCACAAGAGAGGACTCATCGTCAAAGTGCACCAGAACTTTCTTTGTCGCTTGGAAGGCATCGCGTTTCCACAGACTCCAGAGAGACATCTCTGGGGACACTGCGGTGATTCATACGGTTTCCAAGGAAACGGGAACTTTGTGAGCCAATTGATGAAGCATCTGATGAAATGAGCCTGTGGCACTGCCTTGGGACTGCAGTCTTCCAGGTCAGTGGACACTTGAATCTAATCGAAAGTGCTGGCTGTTTGCGTTTAAATATATATTGTACCTTAGGCAAATGCACTTGTAAGGTTCGTAATTGTCTAACTTTATAAGATTAAAGTGATGTCTTGACAACTGGTGCATGAAAAGGATGGGACGTTTCTAGGTTATCTGGTTATAAAAGATGTTACAAGGGATTAAGCAGCTTCCACAGTGGTGTGTGCACTGTCTTGGCACATTGAGGGCATTGAAGGACATTGCTGAAGGTACGGTTTACCAGTCTATCAGCCCCCTCCATCCCCTCTACTTCATGTGGGGTGACAAATGCGTCACCACTCCAGGGACACGATGATAGTCTGGCCTCTGCACCCACAGTGGAAAGGACACAGGAGCCAGCGAGCGCACAAGGGTCCCGACGCGAGTCGTACCCACTGCATCACATCTCACACAAAGCACCTTTCAATTTGCCAACTGAAAGCAAAATACTGCGGATGCTGGAAATCTGAAATAAAAACCGATAAACTGGGGGTGGCCCGGTGGCCTCACTGCGCCAGGGACCCGGGTTCGATTCCGGCCTTGGGTCACTTCCTGTGTGGAGTTTCCACATTCTCCCCGTGTCTGCGTGGGTTTCCTCCCACTGTCCAAAGATGTGCAGGTTAGGGGGATTGGCTATGCTAAATTGTCTCTTAGTGTCCAAAGGTGTGCAGGTTAGGTGGATTGGCCATGCTAAATTGTCTCTTAGTGTCCAAAGATGTGCAGGTTAGGTGGATTGGCCATGCTAAATTGTCCCTTAGTGTCCAAAGATGTGCAGGTTAGGTGGATTGGCCATGCTAAATTGTCCCTTAGTGTCCAAAGATGTGCAGGTTAGGTGGATTGGCCATGATCAATGTGTGGGGTTACAGGAATAGGGCAGAGGAGCAACTGTGGAGAGAGAAACAGAGTTCTATCTCATTTTTTCTCAGAACCTGTTATTTAATAACCTGCTCTTATGAGACCCAGCACCGAGAGGGTTCAAATCTTTATCTTAAATGCTTTTTTCAGGAAGAGGTCTTGTGGCGCAGTGGGGTTAGTGTCCCTGCCTCTGAGCCAGAAGCTCCGGGTTCGAGTCCCACCTCAGAACTTGACGGCCAAGGAAGGTGCGTTCATAACGCGGCCAAACAGGTTGAGTGTCAACCTGCAATATCCTTCCAAACGCGCCAATGGTTGGCGGTCAGAGTGGGAGAGACTCCTGGGGTCAGCCATGTGATGGAGCCTCTACGATCGCTATCCGTAGTTCCAGACCATAATGTTAGCACAGAAACTCCGACTCCTTAGGGTGCTAAGCAGCCGGTGTAGATCAGATTGGTGCCGACAGCATGAGGTTTGATTTCTTGTTCCGGTGAATTTGGGCACCTCTCTCTACCCCTGCCTCCTCTCTCTACCCCTGCCTCCTCTCTCTACCCCTGCCTCCTCTCTCTACCCCTGCCTCCTCTCTCTACCCCTGCCTCCTCTCTCTACCCCTGCCTCCTCTCTCTACCCCTGCCTCCTCTCTCTACCCCTGCCTCCTCTCTCTACCCCTGCCTCCTCTCCCTGCCCCTGCCTCCTCTCTCTACCCCTGCCTCCTCTCTCTACCCCTGCCTCCTCTCTCTACCCCTGCCTCCTCTCTCTACCCCTGCCTCCTCTCTCTACCCCTGCCTCCTCTCTCTACCCCTGCCTCCTCTCTCTACCCCTGCCTCCTCTCTCTATCCCTGCCTCCTCTCTCCATCCCTGCCTCCTCTCTCTCACCCTGATGGAGCTCATGGTGCTGTGTCCAACTGGAAAAGATGATTTACTTTCCCCATTTCAGTTAAGTCTCTGATTTGATTTGATTTATTATTGTCACATGTATTAACATACGGTGAAAAGTATTGTTTCTTGCGTGCTATACAAAGCATACCGTTCATAGAGAAGGAAAGGAGAAGGTGCAGAATGTAGTGTTATAGTCACAGCTATGGTGTAGAGAAAGATCAATGCGAGGTAGGTCCATTCAAAAGTCTGACAGCAGCAGGGAAGAAGCTGTTCTTGAGTCGGTACGTGTCCTCAGACTTTTGTATCTTTTTCCCGACGGAAGAAGGTGGAAGAGAGAATGTCCGGGGTGCGTGGGGTCCTTGAATATACTGGCTGCTTTGCTGAGGCAGCGGGAAGTGTAGACAGAGTCAATGAGTAGGAGGCTGGTTTGCGTGATGGATTGGGCTACATTCATGACCTTTTGTAGTTCCTTGGGCAGAGCAGGAGCCAGACCAAGCTGTGATACAACCAGAAAGGATGTTTTCTATGGTGCATCTGTAAAAGTTGGTGAGAGTCGTAGCTGACATGGCAAATTTCCTTAGTCTTCTGAGAAAGTAGAGGTGTTGGTGGGGCTTTCTTAACTATAGTGTCGGCGTGGGGGGGACCAGGACAGGTTGTTGGTGACCTGGACACCTGAAGCTCTCGATCCTTTCTACTTCGTCCCCGTTGATGTAGACAGGGGAAAGTTCTCCTTTACGCTTCCTGAAGTCGATGACAATCTCCTTCGTTTTGTTGACATTGAGGGGTAGATTGCGTGCCAAGTGGAAGTGTGTGCTGACTTCACGCTGTGTGAGTGATGAGCTGGAGCTGATTGACCACAGTTCTGGGTTACCATGTTTTCTCCATCTACTCCAGGCCCCTGCTGCTCCCAGATGGACAGACCATGTCGGTAACTTGGCCCCCGAGACACAGCACTGTTGCTCCGAGCGCAGTGGTCCGCGCAGCTGCTCCCTCTACCAAATCTCCCAGGGGGGTTGGCCGGGGGGGGATGATTTGACGGAACTTGATTGCATTCAGGTCTGGCGCTCTGACCATTCAGCCGATTTTAAACCCCGCGTACCAAAAGGCGTCCAGAGAAAAGTACAGCACAGGAACAGGCCCTTTGGCCCTCCAAGCCTGTGCCAATCATGATGCCCTAACTAAACTAAAAAAAAAATCTCCTGTCCTTACTCGGTCCGTATCCCTCTATTCCCTCCCTATTCATGGACCCATCCAGATGCCTCTTAAATGTTGCTAATGTGCCCGTTTCCACCACCTCCTCTGGCAGCGCGTTCCAGGCACCCACCACTCTCTGCGTGAAAAACTTCCCCCGCACATCTCCCTTAAACTTTCCCCCTCTCACCTTGAACCTGTGCCCCCTTGTAACTGACACTTCCACCCTGGGGAAAAAGCCTCTGACTGTCCCACCCTGTCTATGCCTCTCATAGGTCTGTAGACCCCTATCAGGTCTCCCCTCAGCCTGCGTCTTTCCAGCGAAAACAGTCCTAGTTAATTGACGCTCTCCTCATAGCCAACGCCCTCGAGGCCAGGCAACATCCCGGCGAACCTTCTCTGAAATTTCTTTGTCCGGAGGGAGAGACGCAGGTTAACATTGCGTCCCCTAATCTATTTGATAAGACACTCTTCAACCAGAAAGTTCGAGAAGCACTGTGTTAGTGAATGAGCGACAGGGGAGGAACAGGGATAAGATGATGGTGGCATCGTGGCACAGTGGTTAGCACTGCTGCCTCACAGCGCCAGGGACCCGGGTTCGATTCCCGGCTCGGGTCACTGTCTGTGTGGAGTCTGCACGTTCTCTCCGTGTCTGCGTGGGTTTCCTCCGGGTGCTCCGGTTTCCTCCCAGAGTCCAAAGATGTGCGGGTTGGGTGGATTTTAACCGTGAAATTCTCACTGCTCTCAGCCCCTCTCGGAAGCCATCATTCGACAGTTTGTGCATTCGAGTCAAAAGAAATTGCGGCCGGCGGATTTTAGTTTCGAAATCGCTGTGGCAGCTTGTCATTCTCTCGTGCTTGTTCCAGGAGCGTGGCGAGGTGATGCATCCAGACACTGTATTAGCAGCTTATTCTGTGATCGGACATCGCTGGGACAGGCTGCTGGCAATCACACTGCAACCTCTCCCTCAAACCACTCCGAATCGCTGCTCAGGTTTGCTTTGCTTTCATTATTGTGAATCATTTTATATTTTGTAAGGACCCATTTCATTAAGAGTGACAGAGGATAAAATCTGCTGCCGTTGCTTATCGTAGATTCACTGAATCCTTACAGTGCAGAAGGAGGCCATTTGGCCCATCGAGTCTGCACCGACCACAATCCCACCCAGGCCCTATTCCTGTAACCCCACATATTTACCCTGCTAATCCCCCTGACACGAAGGAGCAATTTAGCATGGCCAATCCACCTAACCTGCACATCTCTGGACACTAAGGGGCAATTTAGCATGGCCAATCCACCTAACCTACACATCTTTGGACACTAAGGGGCAATTTAGCATGGCCAATCCACCTAACCTACACATCTTTGGATACTAAGGGGCAATTTAGCATGGCCAATCCACCTAACCTGCACATCTCTGAACTGTGGGCGGAAACTGGAGCAACCGGAGGAAACCCACGCAGACACGGGGAGAATGTGCAAACTCCGCACAGACAGTGACCCGAGCCGGGAATCGAACCCAGGTCCCTGGCACTGGAGGCCGCAGTGCTAACCACTGTCTTATCCCTGTTCCTCCCCTGTCACTCATTCACGAACACAGTGCTTCTTGAACTTTCTGGTTGAAGAGCGTCTTATCAAATAGATTAGGGGAGGCGATGGCCAGACTATTAATCCAGAAATTCAGCTACTGTTCTGGGGACCCCGGGTTCGAATCCCGCCACGGCAGAGGGTGGAATTTGAAATCAATTTTAAAAAATCTGGAATTAAGTATCTACTGATGACTGTGAAACCATTGTCGGAAAAACCCATCTGGTTCACTAATGTTCCTTTAGGGAAGGAAATCTGCCGTCCTTACCCGGTCTGGCCTACATGTGACTCCAGAGCCACAGCAATGTGGTTGACTCTCAACTGCCCTCTGAACAAGGGCAACTAGGGATGGGCAATAAATGCTGGCCAGCCAGCGACGCCCATGTCCCACACATGAATGAAAAAAAACATAGGCACCGCCAGCCCCCCCCGCCCCTCCCCCCACCCCCCCCCCCCGCCCCTCCCCCCACCCCAGGCTATTTATATTATATTTTATAAGATTCATAATATGAAAGTGCTACATGTAAAGTGTGTTTTAACAATGCTTTTAAGAACTCAGATATTTACTTACATGTATCAGTCAGATGGTGTGTCTGTTTCTCACTCCACAGTGTGTCTACCTGTGATAGAGGCAGAAATGAGGCTGGGATTCTGCAGCGACTAACTCACTTCCTGACTCCCCAAAGCCTGTCCGTCCAGGCTGACAAGTGGTAAGTGACAGTCACGCTCCACAAATGCCAGGCAATGACCATCACCAATAAGAGACACTCTCAGGGCGGCATGGACAAGTTGGGCCGAAGGGCCTGTTTCCATGCTGTAAACCCCTATGACTCTATAACCACCGCCCCTTGACATTCAATGGTGTAACCATCACTGAATCCCCCACTGTTAACATCCTGGGGGTTACCATTGACCAGAATCTCAACTGGACTCACCACATTAACACAGTGGCTACAAGAGCAGATCAGAGGCTGGGAATACTGCGGCGAGTAACTCACCTCCTGACTCCCCTTAAAGCCTGTCCACCATCTACAAGGCACAAGTCAGGAGTGTGATGGAATACTCTCCACTTGCCTGGATGGGTGCGGCTCCAACAACACTCAAGAAGCTCGACACCATCCAGGACAAAGCAGCCCCGCTTGATTGGCACCACATCCACAAACATCCACTCCCTCCACCACCGACGCTCAGTAGCAGCAGTGTGTACCATCTACAAGATGCACTGTGGGAACAGCCCAAAGCTCCTTCCATAAGGCTTTGGAGTTTTTCGGCCCATCGAGTCTGCTCCACCATTCAGTGAGAGTGGGCAGCATGGTGGCACAGTGGTCAGCACTGCGGCCTCACAGCACCAGGGACCTGGGTTCGAATCCCGGCTTGGGTCACTGTCTATGCGGAGTCTGCACATTCTCCCCGTGTCTGCGTGGGTTTCCTCCGGGTGGTCTGGTTTCCTCCCACAGTCCGAAAGATGTGCGGGTTAGAGTGGTGCCTTCCCCCCACCCCTGTATCCTTTTAAATCCTTCGCCCCAAGAGCTGTCTCTAACTGCTTCTTGAAAACATACATTCCAGAATTCTAGCAGGCGGAGTCAGAGCAGGCGAGGGATGGATAACAGAAATGTCCTTTGACCTCGGGTGGGAATTTTCAGTCTCGCTCGAGTGGGGCCGTAAAGTCCCGCCACAATGTTTTGGCCTCAACTACTTTCTGTGGGAGTGAATTCCACACATTCGCCACCCTCTGGGTGAAGAAATTTCTCCTCACCTCACTCCTAAATGGCCTATCCCATACCCCCAGACTGTGACCCCTGGTTCTGGATTCCCCCACCATCGGGACCATCCTTCCTGCATCTACCCTGTCTAATCCTGTTAGAGTTTGATGGGTTTAGAATCCTGGGATTTTATTCCGAACAGCAGCGATGGATGTTCCTACACCAGGAGAGGATTGTGGTGATTCAAGATGGCCTCCATCACCATCTGAAAGTCAAGGAGCGATGGGCAATAAAATAGTGAGGTGAGGAATAAAGTTTTTTATGTAGCGAGTGGTTAGGATCTGGAATGTGGGAAGGGGCAGATTCACTTGTGGCTTTCACAAGGGGATAGGGGCCTAGAGATAGATAGGCACCTTGATTCCGGGGATGAAAGGGTTGATGTACGAGGAGAGATGAAACAGTTTAGGCTTATACTTTCTGGGGCGGCACGCTGGCACAGGGGCGGCACGGTGGCACAGGGATGGCACGGTGGCACAGTGGTTAGCACTGCTGCCTCACAGCGCCAGGGACACAGGTTCGAATCCCGGCTTGGGTCACTGTCTGTGCGGAGTCTGCACGTTCTCCCCGTGTCTGCGTGGGTTTCCTCCGGGCACTCCGGTTTCCTTCCACAGTCCAAAGATGTGCGAGTTAGGTGGATTGGCCATGCTAAATTGACCTTAATGTCAGGGGGACTAATAAGGTAAATAAGTCAGGTAATGGGGGTAGGGCCTGGGTGGGATTGTGGTCGGTGCAGACTCGATGGGCTGAACGGCCTCCTTCTGCACTGTAGTAGACACTCACAGTGGCTGTTTGAAGGCTAACGGAGAGTTATAGAGGTGAGGTCCCGGGGTATGAGTTGGGAGGAGAGACTGGGTCTTGTCTGTCTGCAGGGGAGGAGTCCGAGAGGGCTCTAGCAGTGTGTAAAATAACCAAGCAAAGGTAAATCCAGATTACACCGAGTGGCTGAAATGGAACAAGTTTCACATTGGGAAAAGATAAAGTGAAACCTGGAATAAGAAGAGGATAAATTCTGGAATCATTTTTTGATTTGATTTATTATTGTCACCTGTATTGGGATACAATGAAAAATTGTTTCTTGCGCGCTATACAGACAAAGCATACCGTTCATAGAGAAGGAAAGGAGAGAGTGCAGAATGTAGTGTTACAGTCATAGCTAGGGTGTAGAGAAAGATCAACTTAATGCGAGGTCGGTCCATTCAAAAGTCTGACAGCAGCAAGGAAGAAGCTGTTCTTGAGTCGGTCGGTACGTGACCTCAGACTTTTATATCTTTTTCCCGAAGGAAGAAGGTGGAAGAGAGAATGTCCGGGGTGCGTGGGGTCCTTAATTATACTGGCTGCTTTTCTGAGGCAGCGGGAAGCGTAGATAGAGTCAATGGATGGTTTGCATGATGGACTGGGCTACATTCACGACCCTTTGTAGTTCCTTGCGGTCTTGGGCAGAGCAGGAGCCAGACCAAGCTGTGATACACCCGGGAAGGATGCTTTCTATGGTGCATCTGTAAAAGTAGGTGAGAGTCGTAGCTGACATGCCAAATTTCCTTAGCCTCCTGAGAAAGTAGATGCTTTGGCAGGCTTTCTTAACTGCTTATTTACGATGCTACAACGGAGAGGGACGGTGGGAGAGAGAGTTTAGGATAGATTCTGGGTGGATGAATTAAAATGGGCCTTCTGTACATTTATTCGCCAGTAATACTGAAAGATGCTACAGACCTGCCATCTAGTGGTAGTAAGAAGTCTCACAACACTAGTGGTAGCCCAGAGTACTGTCACAGTGCAAGTCCAGAATCATTATTCAAAGTCAAGCTATACCTCTCCGCAAAGGGGCAAGTTAGAATTCCACAAGGCTTTTCAACCTATCGTGCCAGCGCTTGGCTTTCCAACTGACAAGAGTCGACTTCTGATGCCTGATCCGTGCAGCTCCGGCCCTCTGGGAGACTGAGTGCAAAGTCAAACAAGGCGTCCTGCTCCTGCCGTAGCCGCTTGGCCTGCTGGGAGTGTGGCCCCCTAATGGCACGCCCCACCAGAGGCTGAACTGTCTGTCCGCCCTCACCACCTGCGCATCCACTGGATAAATCCGATTGGCGAGTTGACAAGAGTGTTTTCGGGACAGTTTCTCAGAGCAGCAGGTTTTAGCATCACTCAGGGAGGAGGCCAAACGAGACCCTGTAACGTGCAACGAGACAGGATTATACGGCACCTCTTAGTGAAGGCCCGCACTAGGTAAGAGTGATCATAATAAGACATAGGAGCAGAAGTAGGCCATTCGGCCCACCGAGTCTGCCCCGCCATTCAATGACTGATCTGGTGTGATACTCCTCAACTCCACTTTCCCGCCTGATCCCCTTAACCCTCGATTCCCTGACTGATTACAAATCTGTTTATCTCAGCCTTGAACATACTTAACGAGCCAGCCTCTACAGCACTCTGCAGGAAAGAATTCCACAGATTCACTCCCCCCATAATATGATTGAATTTCATAGAATCCCTTCAGTACAGAAGGAGGCCATTCGGCCCATCAGATCTTCACAACTCTCCAACAAAGCATCTTACCTGGGCTCTATCCTCATAGCCCCACGTATTTTCCCCCTTAATCCCCCTAACCAGCACATCTTTGGACACTAAGAGGCAATTTAGCATAGCTAATCCCCCTAATCTGTGCATTTTTGGACACTAAGGGGCAATTTAGCATGGCTAATCCCCCTAACCTGCACATCTTTGGACACTAAGGGGCAATTTAGCATGGCCAATTCACCTAACCTGCACATCTTTAAGCACTAAGTGGCAATTTAGCATGGCCAATCCACCTAACCTGCACATCTTTGGACACTAAGGGGCAATTTAAAATGGCCAATCCCCCTAACCTACACATCTTTGGACACGAAGGGACAATTCAGCATGGCCAATCCACCTAACCTGCACATCTTTGGACACGAAGGGACAATTCAGCATGGCCAATCGACTTAGCAGCTAGGTTCATCGAGTGCCTATAAGGAATTTTACCCTCGTGCTGCTGGAGCTGGCTTTATCAGAGAGACCCAGCGTAGACTGGGTGATCGCTTTGCTGAGCGCCTTTGGTCTGTGCGCAATCAGCACCCTGACCTTCCGGTTGCTTGCCATGTTAACACACGATCCTGCTCCCGTGCCCACATGTCTGTCCTTGGCCTGCTGCAGTGCTCCAGTGAAGCTCAACGCAAACTGGAGGAACATCATCTCATCTTCCGGCGAGGTACTTTACAGCCTTCCGGTCTCAACATCGAATTCAACAACTTCAGATGATTTGCTCTATCCAACTTCGGCCCCCTTTGTTTTCATTCTATTTTATTTAATTTTTTACTGTTCTCTACCTTTTATTTCTTTATTGGCTTTCTTCATTTTGCTTCTCTCCCCCCCCCCCTCCACTCTTCCCTCCTTTTTTATCCCCTTTCCTTACCTTTTCTTCCCCTTTTTCTCAATTTTCTCTCTCTCCCGCCCCCCCTCCCTCCACATCTTCATCTGTCACAAGCTTACCCTCTCATTTTTGCTTGTTCGGCCATTCACACTCTTTATTCTCTCTCTATGGGCTGCCATTAGCAGCCTTTCCCCTGGTTTCTGTGGCTATGACTCATCTTTCATTCCATCATCCTACAGTATAAATATCTCCCACTTTCTCTGCCTTTTAGCTTTGACAAAAGGTCACCTGGACTCGAAACGTCAGCTCTTTTCTCTCCTTACAGATGCTGCCAGACCCGCTGAGATTTTCCAGCGTTTTCTCTCTTGGTTTCAGATTCCAGCGATTTGCTTTTATCCAATCTTTACCTTCGTGTGTAAGATCATCGCAAATTATTTGTATTTTTCCCAGAGTAGCGGATCCCGCTTGCTGCTGTAACTCATTCTCCGCTGACAACCATACTGTGAGGCTGCAGTGATGATGCAGTCACCTTCCCAGATCCGGGGCTAATCCATCCACAGGGGGCTGTGGAGGCCAGGTCATTGAGTGTCTTTAAGACAGAGAGAGATAGGTTCTTGATTAATAAAAGGGAATCAGGGGTTATGGGGAAGAGGCAGGAGAATGGGGATGAGAATCATATCAGCCATGATTGAATGGCGGAGCAGACTCGATGGGCCGAGTGGCCTCATTCTGCTCCTATATCTTATTGTCCCAGCACAAATTGTGGAAAAACTGTTGTCACAAATCTCGATGGAATCTTTTTCCCTCCCTCCCTCGCATAGAAACCCTGCAGCGCAGAAAGAGGCCATTTGGCCCATCGAGTCTGCACCGACCACAATCCCACCCAGGCCCTACCCCCATATCCCTACATATTTTACCCACTAATCCCGCTAACCTACACATCTCAGGACACTAAGGGGTAATTTTATCACGGCCAATCAACCTAACCCGCACATCTTTGGACTGTGGGAGGAAACCGGAGCACCCGGAGGAAACCCACGCAGACACGGGGAGAATGTGCAAACTCCACACAGACAGTGACCCGAGCCGGGAATCGAACCCGGGACCCTGGAGCTGTGAAACAGCAGTGCTAACCACTGTGCTACCGTGCCTCCCAGCCAGCCCAAACACCCGAGTGTGCGCATCGCAACCGAGCTCTGTCCCTCCCCACCTGACGGCTACGCCTGCACGCCCTTGTTTGGGGAGTCACTGGACATCGTTCGGGAGTTGCCGGGCCTGAGTCTTTTCAACAACCCCACTCTCTCTTCACCCGAGGGTCCATGAGCTCCATTGTAGCACCCCCTGCTGGTGGCACTGTGGTACCTTTACTGGACGAGCAATCCAGAGACTGAGGACAATCCTCCGGGGATCCGGGGTTCGAATCTCACCACGGCAGGCGGTGAAATTCAGGGAACAAAACCAGGTCTAATGATCACATTATACTCCATCTGCCAAATTTCTGTCCATTTACTTCACCGATCTGTGTCCCTTTGCAGACTCTGTATATTACGTTCACATCTCACTTTCCTACCCATCTTTGTGTCAACAAGAAAATTCAGCAAATCATTGTCGATGGCAATCAGGTTCACTAATGTCCTTTAGGGAAGGAAATCTGCCGTCCTTACCCGGTCTGGCCTACATGTGACAGCAATGTGGTTGACTCTTAAATTCCCTCAAACCACTCAGTTCATGGACAATTAGAGATGGGCACTAAACACTGGATTGAGGCCTTGTGGCGCAGTGGGTTTAGTGTCCCTGCCTCTGAGCCAGAAGCTCCGGGTTCGAGTCCCATCCCAGGACTTGATGGCCAAGGAAGGTGCGTTCATAACATGGCCAGACAGGTTGAGTGTCAACCTCGCAAAATTCTTACAAACACGCCAATGGCTGGCGGTGAGAGCGGGAGAGACTCCTGGTCAGCCACGCTTGATGTGGAGTGGCGCCCCCTCAAGCTATAGGCCCCCTGGCGGCAGAATAGCGACCTGTTCCAGGAATTATAGAATCCTACAGTGCAGAAGGGGGCCACCCAGCCCATCGAGCCTGTATTGACAACAATCCCACCCAAGTCCCACCCCCGCAACCCCACACATTTACCCTCCTAGTCCCCTTGACACTAAGGGACAATTTAGCATGGCCAATCCACCTAACCCGCACATCTTTGGACTGTGGGAGGAAACCGGAGCACCCGGAGGAAACCCACGCAGACACGGGGAGAATGTGCAAACTCCACACAGACAGTGACCCGAGCCGGGAATCGAACCCGGGTCCCTGGTGCTGTGAGGCAGCAGTGCTAGCCACTGTGCCACTATGGAAACAGATGAAAGTCTGCCTTAAGTGCGCCACTGGGTGCGGGAAGAGAATTAGAAATCGGAATAAAGGCTGGCCCAGCCCACATCCCACCAACAAGTTTGAAACAAGCAGCTGACTTTAGCCAGAGCGAGGAACTAAGATAGTATGACATTTGAGGATTGGCCCTATCAGGGAGGCTACTTACTTGCCAAAAATAACTTGCATTTATAAAGCGCCTTCCTGGAATACATCCCGCTGTGTATGAAACACAAAGTGACACTGTGCCTGGGAAGGACAGTTGGCTAAAAATGGAGTGGAGTGGGTGGCGCGGGGATTTGGGACTTAGGCCTCCGAAGACAGGGCTGCCATTGGTAGGGTGCACTCAGGGAGTGGGGGATGTACAAGAGGCCGGCGTTAGAGAAATGCAGAATTTATAGAGAGTTAAAGAGGGCTGGAGGAGAATGCGGAGGTGATTGGGGGAGGGATGGAAATGGGGTGGAGGGTGGGAGGGGAGAGTGGCGAGGGCCATGGAAGACTTTAAACAGGACGATTGCGAGTGTGCAGAGCACTGAAGGCCGGAGTGAGGCAACGCGCTGGAAAAGGTTCGACCGGCCCTCCGCTGTGGATCAGTGACGTCCTCAGGGAACATTCAACGCTGTCGGTGAGTTTGGACGTATAGATAAACCATCGACCGTTGACTGTACCCTGCGGTCGGGACGGTGGCTGCTGTGGAGAGGGGTTAGCAGGTGGAACTCGCTCCCACCAGGAGTAGATGAGAGAAGTAGAATAGGCGCGTCTAAGGGAGATACCAGATAACTGCACTGCAGAAGGAGAGATCGCATGTTATGACGTTAGGATTGGACGCTACGCGACTTATTTTTGTTAAGCAGTGGCTTCCCTGACAGGGTTGAATGCCAGATGATTCAGAACCCTGGCTATGGGCGGCACGGTGGTCAGCACTGCTGCCTCACAGCACCAAGGTCCCAGGTTCAACTCCAGCTCACTGTCTGTGTGGAGTTTGCATGTTCTCCCCGTATCTGCGTTGGTTTCCTCCGGGTGCTCCGGTTCCCTCCCATAGTCCAAAGATGTGCAGGTTAGGTAGATTGGCCATGCTAAATTGCCCCTTCGTGTCCAAAGATGTGTAGATTAGGTGGATTGGCCATGCTAACTTACCCCTTAGTGTACAAAGATATGCGGGTTAGGTGGATTTGCCATGCTAAATTGTCCCTTAATGTACAAAGGTGTGCTGGTTAGGTGGATTGGCCATGTTAAATTACCGCTTAGTGTCCAAAAATGTGCTGGTTAGATGGGTTGACCATGCTAAATTAACCCTAGTGTCAGGGGGATTAGCAGGGTAAATATGTTGGGTTACGGGAATAGGGTCTAGGTGGGATTGTGGTCGGTGCAGACTCAATGGACCGAATGGCCTCTCTCTGTTCTGTAGGGATTCTATGATAAAGTTAGCAGCAGGAGGTTTATTTTACTCATTAGTGTCACAAGTCGGCTTACATTAACACAGCAATGAAGTTACTGTGAAAATCCCCGAGTTGCCACACTGTTCGGGTACACTGAGGGAGAATTTAGCACGGCCAATGCACCCTAACCCACCACACTAAGGAGAACCCTTCTCCGATGAAGGAAGATTACCCCTCCAGGAGGTGCCCACTTGATGGTACCTACACCAGCACATGGACAGTAGCGGTTCAAGAGGGTGGCTCACCACCACCTTCTCGAGGACAATTAGGGATGGGTGCTGGCCTAGCCAGCGACGCCCACATCGGGGGAACGGGTTAAAAAAGATATTCGGCATGCCATCAATAATCCAGGTGGCCCTTCAAAAGAGGCACCAAAATCAGGATGGGCCAAATGGCCTCCTGTTGTGTTGGCACGGTTCTACAATTGGCCAAAATGACGGCAAAATGATGTTGTTGCAGATGACCCGCCAAGACCAAAATGGATGGCGGAGCAAGCTCGAAGGGCCGAATGGCCTCCTCTGTGCTCTCCTGCAGGTTGACTGGAGGTCAAAGCCATGACTGCAGAACAGCCTGTTCAATGCTCAGGTGAATCACACTGGTGAGTGTGGCTGACAGTCAGAGAGCCGGAAATGAAGAGCTTGTCGTATGAGGAACGGTTGAGGACTCTGAGTCTGCACTTAAGACCATAAGACATAGGAGCGGAAGTAAGGCCATTCGGCCCATCGAGTCCACTCCACCATTCAATCATGGTTGATTTCAACTCCATTTACCCGCTCTCTCCCCATAGCCCTTAATTCCTCGAGAAATCAAGAATTTATCAATTTCTGTCTTGAAGACGCTCAACGTCTCGGCCTCCACAGCCCTCTGTGGCAATGAATTCCACAGACCCACCACTCTCTGGCTGAAGAAATTTCTCCTCATCTCTGTTCTAAAGTGACTCCCTTTTATTCTAAGGCTGTGCCCCCGCGTCCTAGTCTCCCCTGTTAATGGAAACAACTTCCCTACGTCCATCCTATCTAAGCCGTTCATTATCTTGTAAGTTTCTATCAGATCTCCCCTCAACCTCCTAAACTCCAACGAATACAATCCCACGATCCTCAGACGTTCATCGTATGTCAGGCCTACCATTCCTGGGATCATCCGTGTGAATCTCCGCTGGACCCGCTCCAGTGCCAGTATGTCCTTCCTGAGGTGTGGGGCCCAAAATTGCTCACAGTACTCCAAATGGGGCCTAACCAGTGCTTTATAAAGCCTCAGAAGTACATCCCTGCTTTTGTATTCCAAGCCTCTTGAGATAAATGACAACATTACATTTGCCTTCTTAATTACGGACTCAACCTGCAAGTTTACCTTTAGAGAATCCTGGACTAGGACTCCCAAGTCCCTTTGCACTTTAGCATTATGAATTTTGTCACCGTTTAGAAAATAGTCCATGCCTCTATTCTTTTTTCCAAAGTGTACGACCTCGCACTTGCCCACGTTGAATTTCATCAGCCACTTCTTGGACCACTCTCCTAAACTGTCTAAATCTTTCTGCAGCCTCCCCACCTCCTCAATACTACCTGCCCCTCCACCTATCTTTGTATCATCGGCAAACTTGGCCAGAATGCTCCCAGTCCCGTCATCTAGATCGTTAATATATAAAGAGAACAGCTGTGGCCCCAACACTGAACCCTGCGGGACACCACTTGTCACCGGTTGCCATTCTGAGAAAGAACCTTTTATCCCAACTCTCTGCCTGCTGTCTGACAGCCAATCGTCAATCCATGTTAGTACCTTGCCTCGAATACCATGGGCCCTTATTTTACTCAGCAGTCTCCCGTGAGGCACCTTGTCAAAGGCCTTTTGGAAGTCAAGATAGATAACATCCATTGGCTCTCCTTGGTCTAACCTATTTGTTATCTCTTCAAAGAACTCTAACAGGTTTGTCAGGCACGACCTCCCCTTACTAAATCCATGCTGACTTGTCCTAATCCGACCCTGCACTTCCAAGAATTTAGAAATCTCATCCTTAACGATGGATTCTAGAATTTTGCCAACAACTGAGGTTAGGCTAATTGGCCTATAATTTTCCATCTTTTTTCTTGTTCCCTTCTTGAACAGTGGGGTTACAACAGCGATTTTCCAATCCTCTGGGACTTTCCCTGACTCCAGTGACTTTTGAAAGATCATAACTAACGCCTCCACTATTTCTTCAGCTATCTCCTTTAGAACTCTAGGATGTAGCCCATCTGGGCCCGGAGATTTATCAATTTTCAGACCTTTTAGTTTCTCTAGCACTTTCTCCTTTGTGATGGCAACCATATTCAACTCTGCCCCCTGACTTTCCTGAATTGTTGGGATATTACTCATGTCTTCTACTGTGAAGACTGACGCAAAGTACTTATTAAGTTCCTCAGCTATTTCCTTGTCTCCCATCACTAGATTACCAGCGTCATTTTGGAGCGGCCCAATGTCTACTTTTGCCTTGATGGAGTTTAGAAGGATCTAAACTTGATGGAGTTTAGAAGGATGAGGGGGGATCTTATTGAAACTTACAGGATACTGCGAGGCCTGGATAGAGTGGACATGGAGAGGATGTTTCCACCAGTGGGACAGACTAGAACTCGAGGGCACAACCTCAGGCTAAGGGGACAATTCTTTAAAACAGAGATGAGGAGGAATTTCTTCAGCTAGAGTGTGGTGAATCTGTGGAACTCTTTGCCGCAGAAGGCTGTGGAGGCCGGGCGGGTCATTGAGTGTCTTTCAGACACAGATAGGTAGGTTCTTGATTAATAAGGGGATCAGGGGTTATGTGGAAAAGGCAGGAGAATGGGGATGAGAAACAAATCAGCCATGATTGAATGGCGGAGCAGACTCGATGGGCTGAGTGGCCTCATTCTGCTCCTATACTTAATGGTCTTATGGTGGTAGGAGTCTATATGACTTCATTAAGATAAAAGGGAGAAAATAACTGCCAAAATAGGACTATTTTGTTTAAACAACAACAGGCCACGCTAGGGGCACCTAGGCCGGAGTCCGCACTCGGAGGTCGGGGGGGGGGGGGGGGGGGGGGGCAGTGGGGGGGTGCGGTGTCTTTCAACTTCCAGCCCTAAGTTTGGGCTTGTTAACTTCCAGGGCAGTCTGTCATCCCACCCAATCGGTATCGGAGGGTGGGATGTCTGCTCAGTGTGACAGAGTGCCGTGGAATGTGACAGTGTCAGGGGATCCGGTAATTTCCAGATTCCTTCAAGCCCCAAAGGATAATTCGTCACCGAGCAGTTTGCCAGGTGAGTGCTGCTGTCTCCAAACCTTGGTACTGATTAGAGGCAGCTGGGTGGCATCGTGGTTAGCATTGCTGCCTCACAGCGCCAGGGACCCGGGTTCAATTCCGGCCATGAGTCACTGTCTGTGTGGAGTTTGCACATTCTCCCCAGCGTCTGTGTGGGTTTCCTCCGGGTGCCCCAGTTTCCTCCCACACTCCAAAGATGTGCAGGTTAGGTGGATTGGCCATGATAAATTGCCCCTTAGTGTCCAAAGATGTGTAGGCTAGGTGGATTGGCCATGCTAAATTACCTTTTAGTGTACAAGGATGTAGATTAGGGGGATTAGCAGGGTAAATGCGTAGGGTTATGGGGATAGGGACTGGGTAAAATACTCTGTGAGAGAGTCGGTGCAGGCTCAATGGGGTGAATGGGCTCTTCTGCACTGTCGGGATTGTATAATTCTTCTTTAACTGGAACAAGTTAACCACTCATGAGCAGGGAGGGGTTGTTGTCCAGTTGTTGCATGTTTTCCTCCAGTGATCTTTACCACTGGAGCAAGGGGAGAGCAGGAGCTATACCGACGCCTCTACTCTCTCAGGAGGCTAAGAAAATTCAGCATGTCAGCTACAACTCTCACCAACATTTACAGATGCATCATAGAAAGCACTCGTTCTGGGTGTATCACAGCTTGGTCTGGCTCCTGCTCTGCCCAAGACCACAAGGAACTACAAAGGGCCGTGAACGTAGCCCAATCCATCACGCAAACCAGCCTCCCATCCATTGACTCTGTCTACACTTCCCGCTGCCTCGGAAAAGCAGTCAGCATAATTAAGGACCCCACGCACCCCGGACATTCTCTCTTCCACCTTCTTCCGTCGGGAAAAAGATACAAATGTCTAAGATCACGTACCAACCGACTCAAGAACAGCTTCTTCCCTGCTGCCATTAAACACAGTGAGACGTCTCACAACACCAGGTTAAAGTCCAATAGGTTCATTTGGTAGCACGAGCTTTCGGAGCACCGCTCCTTCATCACACTCTGAAAGCTCACGCTACCGAATAAATCTGTTGGACTTTAACCTGGTGTTATGAGACTTCTTACTGTGTCCACCCTAGTCCAACACCGGCATCTCCACATCATGGCCATTAGACATCTGAATGGACTGCCTGTGTGAAGTCTGCATGTTCTCCCCGTGTCTGCGTGGGTTTCCTCCGGGTGCTCCAGTTTCCTCCACACTCCAAAGGTGTGTAGGTTAGACATATTAAGTTGATCTTTCTCTACACCCTCGCTATGACTGTAACACTACATTCTGCACTCTCTCCTTTCCTTCTCCCCTATGTACTTTGTACTTTGAATGGACCTACCTCACATTAAGTTGATCTTTCTCTACACCCTAGTTATGACTGTAACACTACATTCTGTACTCTCTCCTTTCCTTCTCTATGAACGGTATGTTTTGAGTGTATAGCGCGCAGGAAACAATACTTTTCACTGTATGTTAATACATGTGACAATAATAAATCAAATCAAATTGTGGTACATCTGGAAAGAATGCTTTCTATGGTGCATCTGTAAAAGTTGGTGAGAGTCGTAGCGGACATGCTGAATTTCCTTAGCCTCCTGAGAAAGGAGAGGCTTTCTCAACCCTCTCGAGGGTGCGGACGCAAGTGCGGGAGGGAAGTCAGTTTGTTTGATCCTCACAGAGCAGCGTAATTCAGTGATGTTACAGCTTTGACCACGTCATCTGCATTTAAAGCTTTGTGCCGGCTGTCGGTGGGGTGGTTGGCAGAACGAGGAGATGACAGATGGGCAGGCACGGGATGCCCAGGCTGGCATTCACCGAGCCAATATGGGTAGGCAGCCCGCCACAAAATAACCTGAAACTGTTAACGAGGGCACTCTCACACTGATCATACACCTCTGGATGCAGGGAACGCTCTGGATTTGGGACTGTTTCACTCTGCCCCATGAAGTGTTGATCCAGCAGAAGGGACTCTTCAGGTATGGACAATAAAATGAAACATAAACTTACTCCAACTTATAAATCAAAGTAAAAGGTTTAATAAACCTTTTTCCAGGGGCGGCATGGTGGCACAGTGGTTAGCGCTGCTGCCTCACAGCTCCAGGGACCCGGGTTCAATTCCTGGCCTTGGGTCACTGTCTGTGTGGAGTTTGCACGTTCTCCCCATGTCTGCGTGGGTTTCCTCCGGGTGCTCCGGTTTCCTCCCACACTCCAAAGATGTACGGGTTAGGTTGATTGGCCATGCTAAATTGCCCCTTAGTGTCAGGGGGACTAGCTGGGATAAATTCATGGGGTTATGGGGATAGGTCCTGGGTGGGATTGTGGTCGGTGCAGGCTCGATGGGCCGAATGGCCTCCTTCTGCACTGTAGGATTCTATGATTCTATGATAAAGAAACTTCATTGTGTACAGTACTGTATACAGTTCTGGTCACCCTATTATAGAAAGGATATTATTAAACTAGAAAGAGTGCAGAAAAAATTTACGAGGATGCTACCGGGACTTGATGATTTGAGTTATAAGGAGAGGCTGGATAGACTGGGACTTTTTTTCCCTGGAACGTAGGAGGCTGAGGGGTGATCTTATAGAGGTCTATAAAATAATGAGGGGCACAGATCAGCTAGATAGTCAATATCTTTTCCCAAAGGTCGGGGAGTCTAAAACTAGAGGGCATAGGTTTAAGGTGAGAGGGGACAGATACTAAAGGGTCCAGAGGGGCAATTCTTTCAACAGAGGGTGGTGAGTGTCTGGAACAAGCTGCCAGAGGTAGTAGTAGAGCTGAGTACAATTTTGTCTTTTAAAAAGCATTTAGACAGTTACATGGGTAAGATGGGTATCGAGGGATATGGGCCAAATGTGGCAATTGGGACTAGCTTAGGGGTTAAAAAAAGGGCTGCATGGACAAGTTGGGCCGAAGGGCCTGTTTCCATGCTGTAAACCTCTATGACTCTATTACTCCAACACTTGAGGCCTCACTCTGTACTATTCCAAGGTCCCACAAACCCCAGTGGCACGGTGGCACAGTGGTTAGCACTGCCGCTTCACAGCTCCAGGGACCCGGGTTCAATTCTGGCTTCGGGTCACTGTCTGTGCAGAGTCTGCACATTCTCCCTGTGTCTGCGTAGGTTTCCTCCCACAGTCCAAAGATGTGCAGGTTAGGTTGGTTGGCCATGCTAAATTGACCCTAGTGTCAGGGGGATTAGGAGGGTAAATATGTGGGGTTATGGGAATAGGTCCTGGGTGGCATTGTGGTCGGTGCAGACTCGATGGGCCGAATAGCCTCCTTCTGCACTGTAGGGATTCTATGACCTTATAGACTCCATATCGATTGATTTATACTGAGTCAGCTGACCACTACACCATTTTGTCGTTGGTTACATAGTTTACTGGGTCAGCTGACCCTTACAGCATGTTAGAACATAAGAACTAGGAGCAGGAGTAGGCCATCTGGCCCCTCAAGCCTGCTGTGCCATTCAATAAGATCACGGCTGATCTTTTTGTGGACTCAGCTCCACTTACCCGCCCGCTCATCATAACCCTTCATTCCTTTACTGTTCAAAAATCTATCTATCCTTGCCTTAAAAACATTCAATGAGGTAGCCTCAACTGCTTCACTGGGCAGGGAATTCCACAGATTCACAACCCTTTGTATGAAGAAGTTCCACCTCAACTCAGTCCGAAATCTGCTTCCCCTTATTTTGAGGCCATGCCCCCTAGTTCTAGTTTCACCCGCCAGTGGAAACAATTTTCCTGCTTCAATCTTATTTATTCCCTTCATAATTTTATATGTTTCTAGAAGATCTCCCCTCATTCTTCTGAATTCCAATGAGTATGGCCCCAGTCTACTCAGTGTCTCCTCATAAGCCAACCCTCTCAACTTCGGAATCAACCTGGTGAATCTCCTCTGCACCCCCTCCGGCGCCAGTATATCCTTTCTCAAGGAAGGAGACCAAAACTGTACACAGTACTCCAGGTGTGGCCTCACCAGCACCTTATACAGCTGCAACATAACCTCGCTGTTTTTAAACTCCATCCCTCTAGCAATGAAGGACAAAATTTTATTTGCCTTCTTAATTACCTGCTGCACCTGCAAACCAACTCCTTGAGATTTCTGCACAAGGACACCCAGGTCCCTCTGCACAGCAGCATGCTGCAATGTTTTACCATTTAAATAATAGTCCATTTTGCTGTTATTCCTATCCAAATGGATGACCTCACATTTACCAACACTGTACTCCATCTGCCAGACCCTCGCCCACTCACTTAGACTATCTATATTCCTTTGCAGACTTTCAGCATCCTCTGCACACTTTGCTCTGCCACTCATCTCAGTGTCATCTGCGAATTTTGACACACTACACTTAGTCCCCAACTCCAAATCATCGATGTAAATCGTAAACAATTGCGGTTCCAACACTGATCCCTGAGGCACACCACTAGTCACTGATCACCAACCAGAAAAACACCCATTTACCCCCCACTCTTTGCTTTCTGTTAGTTAACCAATCATAGAAATCATAGAAACCCTACAGTACAGAAAGAGGCCATTCGGCCCATCAAGTCTGCACCGACCACAATCCTACCCAGGCCGTACCCCCATATCCCTCCATATTTACCCACGAATCCCTCTAACCTACGCATCTCAGGACATTAAGGGCAATTTGTTTTTAGCATGGCCAATCAACCTAACCCGCACATCTTTGGTCTGTGGGAGGAAACCGGAGCACCCGGAGGAAACCCACGCAGACACGAGGAGAATGTGCAAACTCCACACAGACAGTCACCCAAGTCGGGATTCGAACCCGGGACCCTGGAGCTGTGAAGCAGCAGTGCTAACCACTGTGCTACCGTGCCGCCACCTCGCTAATCCACGCTAATATATTACCCGTAACACCGTGCACCTTTATCTTATGTAGCAGTCTTTGGTGCGGCACCTTGTCGAATGCCATCTGGAAATCCAGATACACCACATCCACAGGTTCCCCATTGTCCACTGCATATGTAATGCTCTCATTGGTCACACGACAACAGATCCAGTGTCATCATTGGTTACAGTCTAACATGAAGAAGCCATCTGTTACACACCTTTTCAGGAGATGTGGAACACATTGGCCATCTCTCTTAGGTACTCCATAGCGCTGGGAGATGGCCAGGAACAACATACAGCACGAGACGACCGAGAACAGACCTCCAGCTCATATTCTTTTAAAATGGACACTCGACCCATTCACACAAGCTCTCCCAGCAATGACCGATTGGCTAAATGCTAAACTGAGATCCAGCTGGAACTTCTAAACCCACTCTAACAATCTGCTCCTTCAATAAAATGGGAACCACACATGGTATGAAGCTGACTCCAAAGTCATAATCGCACTAGATTATGGCTGTCAATTGGATTGTTAACGATCTTAGATACAATATTAATTGACTTTTACATAATGCAGGCGAGATTCTGATCTTTAAGCCTACCTGCCTTTTTTATTCATTCATGGGACATGTGCGTCGCTGGCTGGGCCAGCATTTATTGCCCATCCCTAGTTGCCCTTGGAGGGCAATTGAGAGTCAACCACATTGCTGTGGCTCTGGAGTCACATGTAGGCCAGACCGGGTAAGGACGGCAGATTTCCTTCCCTAAAGGGAACCAGATGGGTTTTTCCGACAATGGTTTCATGGTCATCAGTAGATTCTTAATTCCAGATTTTTGTTCAAATGAATTCAAATTCCACCATCTGCTGTGGACGGGATTCGAACCCGGGTCCTCAGAACATTAGCTGAGTTTCTGGATTAATAGTCTGGTGATAATACCACAAGGCCATCGCCTCCCCCACCCCACCACCACCCCCCCACTCCCCCCCCCCCTCCCCGCTGTGTTATTATACAAAACTGGGGCGGGGAACGCTGCCCAACATCATCACTCCCGATAATACATCCCGGGATGCAGGGAACACTCCCAATTTGTGGCCGGAATTCTCTGGCACTGCCAACCGTTGCCAGCAAGAATTTGGCGCTCAGCCAGATCTCTGGCCACAGCAGCGGGGCTGGAGAATCCCAGCCGCGGGACGAGGCTGGAAAATTCCGTCCCATATTATTGCTCCAAATGACGGAGTCATCCCAATTAAACATGGAAGGAAAAAGGTTCAATGTGAGAGGAAAAAAAGTTCCCGGCTGGAATTTATTCTTCATTATTTGTAGGCATGGATCTCCAACTCCATGTGGAACCCACCCAGGTTTCAGTCTAGATCTTAGGGATCTAAGGTGCAGTAGCACTGAGCCCATTTACTCAGTTCCTTCATACTATCATTGGTAACTGTACCTTCAGCTACTCAACCCCTGGAATCCCCTCAAAGGATAAAACCTATCCTTTGACCAAGCCCCTGCCCCAATACCTCCTCATTGCATTTGAATACACTCCAGCGAGGAGCCCTGGGACATCTGACTTTGGATCAAGAAGTGCTGCATTCAATGGAAACGGTTGCTAGCTGGGGTAAAGTCGGCCGTCTTTCCCGTAAAGGCCACAATCAACATTCATTGCTGTCGGTGGGTTGTGAGTTATGGAAAACTCGCTGACCAATGAGTGGAACTGTGGCTGGATTGAACGTCTTTCACCTGAGAGGATGTCCCGGGATTCCTCCCATCACGGGTCAACACATATTCACAGAACCGGAGACGTCTTCCATCCGAGAAAGAGGCCACTTGGCCCATCATCTCCGAATCCATAGAACACTCTACAATGCAGAAGGATTCCATTTGGCCCATTCATTACCCCTCCCCGCTCTATCCTCATGGCCTTGCGTATTTAGCACGGCCAATCCATCTAACCTGCACATCTTTGGATACTAAGGAGCAATTTAGCATGGCCAATCCCCCTAACCTGCACATCTTTGGACACTAAGGGGCAACTTAGCATGGCCAATTCACCTAACCCGCACATCTTTGGACATGAAGGGGCAATTTAGCATGGCCAATTCACCTAACCTGCACATCTTTGGACACTAAGGGGCAATTTAAAATGGGCAATCCATGTAACCTACATGGATTGTAGGTGTGTGGGGGGAACTTGGTAAGATGACAGAGAGTCAGTGCAGACTCAATGAGCTGAATGGACTCCTGCACTGTAGAGATTCTATATTTCCAAGTCAGGGTGTTGTGTGGCTTGGAGGGGAACTTCCAGGTGGTGGTATTGCCATGTACCTGCTCCTTCTAGGTGGTAGTGATCACAGGTTCGGAAGGTGCTGTCGAAGGAGCCTTGATGAGGTCCTGCAGTGCATCTCGTAGATGGTACACACTGTTGCCACTGTGCGTTGGTGGTGGAGGGAGTGAGTGTATGTGGCCGGGGTGCCAACCAAACGTTTGGCAAAAAAGGCACGGAAGATTTGCGATGGTTCGGGGCTAAAGGGGGCTTCTATTCTGTGGATAAATTGGAAAAGCATGATTGTTCTCCAAATTGCGGAGAGTTTTGAGGAATTAGATAGGGTGGCACAGTGGTTAGCACTGCTGACTCACTGCGCCAGAGACCCGGGTTCAATCCCGGCCGTGTGTCACTGTCTGTCTGGAGTTTGCACGTTCTCCCCATGTCTGCGTGGGTTTCCTCCGGGTGCTCCAGTTTCCTCCCACACTTCAAAGTTGTGCAGGTTAGGTGGATTGGCCACGTTAAATTACCCCCAGTGTCAGGGGGATTAGCGGGGTAAATATGAGGGGCTATGAGAATAGGGCCTGGGTGGGATTGTGGTCGGTGCAGACTCGATGGGCCGAATGGCCTCCTTCTGCACTACAGGGATTCGATGATGATGATAATGAACATTGACAAAGTGATGTATATCTCAGAATCAGCTGCATCGGAGCAGGTGCTTTAAAGATATAAGTTATTATTCTGTTTATTTCTTCATTGAGCTTGAAGCTTCAGACACTGTAAGTCACTGTTAGCAATGTGCTAAATGCCACTTACACCTCGCTGAAGAATGACAGCAAGTTGCAGCTAATTTAGCTTCACACTCACTCAAAACTGTGGCCAGAATTGTGCCCAGTGCTTTGATGTCGATCTGCTGTTTCAAAGGCTTTTCTAACCCCACAATAAGACAGAACAGTGCTGAGATAAGACAAGCTCCACTCAGCAATCATTGCTGTAAGCTAAAAACTAAATAACCAGAGAATCTCTACAGTGCAGGAAGAGGCCATCCGGCCCATCGAGTCTGTACCAACTCTCCGAAAGAGCATCCCATCCAGGCCCGCCCCTCTGCCCTGTGCACATAATCCCAGTAAGAAGTCTCACAACACCAGGTTAAAGTCCAACAGGTTTATTTGGTAGCAAATACCATAAGCATTCGGAGCGCTGCCCCTTCGTCAGATGGAGTGGTCTCTGTTCTCCAACAGTTTGCATAATCCCATAATCCCAAACATGGCTAGTCCACCTAACCTGCTCATCTTTGGACACTAAGGGGCAATTTAGCATGGCCAATCCACCTAACCCACACATCTTTGGACACTAAGGGGCAATTTAGCACGGCCAATCCACCTAACCTACACATATTTGGACTGTGGGAGGAAGTCAGAGCATCCAGAAGAAACTGACGTAGACACAGACAATGTGCAGACTCCACACAGACAGTGACGCGAGGTTGGAAATTGAAGCCGGGTCCCTGGCGCTGTGAGGCAGCAGTGCTAACCACCGTGCTGCCATGGCGTGGTTTGATATCTGTACTTTTGTAAAGACCCCGATGAAAGTTACAAGTGATTTTATCCTCTCTCAAAATAGCAGATAGACAATTAAAACCATCACCACGCCTCTGAATTATTATCGCCAAGTCTCTGTCCAAAGATGTGCGGTTAGGTGGATTGGCCATGCTAAATTGCCCCTTAGTGTCCAAAGATGTGTAGGTTAGGTGGATTGGCCATGCTAAATTGCCCCTTAGTGTCCAAAGATGTGCAGGTTAGGTGGATTGGCCATGCTAAATTGCCCCATAGTGTCCAAAGATGTGTAGGTTAGGTGGATTGTCCATGCTAAATTGCCCCTTAGTGTCCAAAGATGTGCGGTTAGGTGGATTGGCCATGCTAAATTGCCCCTTAGTGTCCAAAGATGTGTAGGTTAGGTGGATTGTCCATGCTAAATTGCCCCTTAGTGTCCAAAGATGTGCAGGTTAGGTGGATTGGCTGTGCTAAATTGCCCCATAGTGTCCAAAGATGTGTAGGTTAGGTGGATTGTCCATGCTAAATTGCCCCTTAGTGTCCAAAGATGTGCGGTTAGGTGGATTGGCCATGCTAAATTGCCCCTTAGTATCCAAAGATGTGCGGTTAGGTGGATTGGCCATGCTAAATTGCCCCTTAGTGTCTAAAGGAGGCAGTGGTGTAGTGGCATTGTCACTGGACTAATGATCCAGAGCCCCAGGGTAATGCTCGGGGGGCCTGGGTTCGAATCCCACCATGCCAGATGGTGGAATTTGAATTCAATAAATCTGGAATTTAATCTGGAATACAAAAGTCTAATGATGACCATGAAACCATTGTCGATTGTTGTAAATCTGGTTCACTAATGTCCTTTAGGGAAGGAAATCTGCTGTCCTTACCTGGTCTGGCCTACATGTGACTCCAGGGTCATAGTAAATATGGTTGACTCTCAACTGCCCTCTGAAATGGCCAAGCGAGCCACTCAGTTCAAGGGCAATTAGGGATGGGCAATAAATGTTGGCCAGCCAGCGACGCCCCACATCCCATGAATGAAAAAAAGGGGGTTAGCAGGGTAAATATGGGAGGGGTGGACCTGGGTGGGATTGTTGTCGGTGTGAGTTTGATGGGCTGAATGGCCTCCTCCTGCACTGTAGGGATTCAATGAAATCCAATGTAGAATTCAGACGAGGCCTCTTTACCCAGAGAGTGGTGAGGATGAGGAACTCGCCACCGCGCAAAGTGTTTGAAGCGAATAGTGTCGGTGTATTAAAGGGGAAATTAGAAAAGCATGTGAGGGAGAAAAACCAGAATGTTCTGGGAAACCTCAGCAGGCCTGGCAGCATCTGCGGAAAGAGAAGCAAGAGGGACCATTTTGAGTCCGATGTGACTCTTCTTTGGGACTGATCTTATCGTCTTGCTGGAGACTGGGAACAAGGAAGTCCAGGGCCTGCCTCGGGTTCAGAGATAGAGAGTGTATGGGATGGTTGGAGGAGCTTGCCAATGACTAACAGGGAGGAGGAACCAGAACCTAGGTCCGAAACTGGGAAGGGCAGCAGACACATGGGGAAAACATAGACAATAGCAGGAGGAGGCCATTCGGCCCTTCGAGCCTGCTGCACCGTTCATTTTGATCATGGCTGATCATCAAATTCAATATCCCGATCCCCTCCATATCCCTTGATCCCTTTAGCCCCCAGAGCTATATCTAATTTCTTCTTGAAGTCACACAACGGGCTGGATTTTCCAGCCGCGCTCGCCCCAAAACCGGGAAATCCCACCCGAGGTCAATGGACTTTACATGGTCCCCTACACCCCCCGCAAGCTATGATTCCCGTGGCAGGCGGGACGGGAAAATTCCCAACGTTTTGGCCTCAGCTATATTGCATGGTAGTGAATTCCACACATTCACCACCCTCTGGGTGAAGAAATTTCTCCTCACCTCAGTTCTAAAAGGTTTACCCCTTATCCTCAAACTATGACCCTAGTTCTGGACTCCCCCACCATCGGGAACATTCTTTCTGAATCCATCCTGTCTAAACCTGTTAGAATTTTATAAGTTTCCGTGAGATCCCCTCTCACTCTTCTAGACTCTAAAGGGGAAGGCATTGAGTTGACACCAATGTCCAAAAAGTGAAAAGCAGTTAGCTGGTTCTCAACTCACCCCACTGGAGCAGGGGGAAAGAGGGATGTGAAGGATTGTTTGCCTCAGATCCTTCCAAAGTCAGCCAAAATGAAGAGTCCCAGAGTTTAGATAGAGGTTTACAGCATGGAAACAGGCCCTTCAGCCTTTTTTTAAACCCCTAAGCCAGTCCCAATTGCCCACACTTGGCCCATATCCCTCTATCCCATCGTACCCATGTAACTATACAACATGAGTCCAGCCCTGGGTGGGCTTGAACCACCAACTCTTTCGGTTAATAGTCAAATGCACCGACTGTGCCACAGAGGCCAACTCTGTTTAAGCAATGGAAATAGGGACTGGACTTGACTGGGCAATCTTTATGTAGATTGTGACCGGTTCACAGTGAAACCACACAAAAAGAAACACCTTCCAGGCACCTCAGTAAATCGTTTCGACCCATTTGCTTTTTAACAAAATCTTGATGTCAGAATGTGTGCTGGCTGTAAAAATGGGTGGCACAGTGGGTTAGCACGGCTGCCTCACGGCGCCAGGGACCCGGGTTCGATTCCCAGCCTCGGGTCACTGTCTGTGTGGAGTCGGCACATTCTCCTCATGTCTGTGTGGGTTTCCTCCGGGTGCTCGGGTTTCCTCCCACAGTCCCAAGATAGAATAGAATAACTACAGTGCCGAAGGAGGCCATTCAGCCCATCGAGTCTGCACCGACCACAATCCCACTCAGGATCTATTCCTGTAACCCCTCTTATTCACCCTGCTAATCCCCCTGACACTAAGGGGCAATTTAGCACGGCCAATCAGCCTAACCCGCACATCTTTGGACTGTGGGAGGAAACCGGTGCACCCGGAGAAAACCCACGCAGACACGGGGAGAATGTGCAAACTCCACACAGACAGTGACCCAAGCCGGGAATCAAACCCCTGGTGCTGTGAGGCTACAGTGCTAACCACTGTGCCACCGTGCTGCCCTGTGTGGATGAGGTGGATTGGCCGTGCTAAATTGACCCTAGTGTCGGGGGGGTTAGCAGGGTAAATGTTTGGGGTTACGAGAATAGGGCCTGGGTGGGATTGTGGTCGAATGGTCACCTTCTGCACTGTTGGGATTCTATGTGTGATAGTGTGGAACCTACTGGTAGCTTTCACTTCAGGAATTCTCCCTTGACAACACACCAGAGGCTGATAACAATCTTCAACCAATCCCAACATCTGTCCTTCAATTGGTGAATATGCCAGTTTCCTCCCAACTCCACCTCTGAAAAAGATCTGATCAATTCATACACTTGTTAAAACCAAGCTAACTCAAAGAGTATAACGTGGGGAAGAGTTAGATTCTGTCCCACTTCAGTCGGGGATGTTTTGAAATGTACTTTTTGGGAATTTTATGAATAATATCGATATACATTTTAAGGGGGATGGGGGAGAAAGTGAATTTGAAGATGGCAAACAGGGCTTTTGACATCTGGACTGACTATCTGGGATTGAGTAAGGTGGTGGAGAGCATAATAGAGACCCGGAACAAGGAGCCTTATTCGAATCTGGAGACAAGGCAAAAGCAATTGCCCAGCAGACCAGTGGGAAAGAGGGACGCGAAGGATTGTCTGCCTCAGACACATCCCAACATGAGGAGTCCGAGTTTAACCATGGAGATCGGCACTGGACTTTACTTGACGATTAGTATCAAAGACATGCATCGCAGGGGCGAAACGGAGAGACGCCGCTCGCTCGGAACTGATTCCCTGGATTGCGACAGAAACACGGGAAGACAAGCTGGTCCGACTGCTTGGAAATCTGGTAGGAAGGACGTCCCGGGACAGAGGTGGACGGGCGAAAACCAAGGGCCTGACTTGTCGGGAGGTCTGCTTGAATGTTCGGGAGATCAGAGGGGACGGTCCGAGCTCCCCGGTGCCTGCTGGGGGCGTGCCCTGCCGGAGAGAAGGGGGGCGAGGATGGCGGCCGTACCATCCATGGGCAGGCTCGGCCAAGATCCCCCCTCCGGCGTCTGCAGCTTCTGCAAGCAGAACGGGGAGTCGGAGAAAATCTACACCTCGCACGTCCTCAAAGGTGAGGGGGAGAAGGTGCTGTGTCCTATCCTCCGGGGGTACACGTGCCCACTGTGCGGTGCCACTGGCGACAATGCACACACCAAGCGCTTCTGTCACCTCCTCCAAGGTAACTATAGGTCAATGTATAAGAAAGCAGCAAAGGGCCTGGCATTCACAAATACGACATATAAACGCTGAACGGAACGGATCGATGCACCTCACATTCCGTCAGGATGCTTGTAATGGGAAAGGTTTGTTTAAGGTCACTGTCCGGACAGGTCAGTGGAACACTGGAAGCTCAGCATCTTTAGCGGGTGATTGTTTAAATGTTATAAATGTTCTGAATAAAACGTTTCTTATAATTCAGAGGGGTTTTTTGTTGTCGTATTGACACAAACATCGCTTCACACAGTTCCATCCAATCCCTTTTTTGTGTTTGCACTTGTCCACACACTGTTCTATTTAGGGGTGGTACAGTGGTTAGCACTGCTGCCTCACAGTGCTAGGGACCTGGGTTCGATTCCCGGCTCGGGTCACTGTCCGTGTGGAGTCTGCACCTTCTCCCTGTGTCTGCGTGGGTTTCCTCCGGGTGCTCCGGTTTCCTCCCACAGTACAAAGATGTGCTGGTTAGGTGGCCTGGCCATGTTAAACTGCCCCTTAGTGTCCCAAAGGTGTGCAGGTTAGGTGGACTGGCCATGTTAAATTGCCCCTTAGTGTCCAAAGATGTGCAGGTTAGGTGGATTGGCTATGCTAAATTGCCCCTTAGTGTCCAAAGATGTGCAGGTTAGGTGGACTGGCCATGTTAAATTGCCCCTTAGTGTCCAAAGATGTGCAGGTTAGGTGGATTGGCTATGCTAAATTGCCCCTTAGTGTCCAAAGATGTGCAGGTTAGGTGGACTGGCCATGTTAAATTGCCCCTTAGTGTCCAAAGATGTGCAGGTTAGGTGGATTGGCTATGCTAAATTGCCCCTTAGTGTCCAAAGATGTGCAGGTTAGGTGATTGGCTATGCTAAATTGCCCCTTAGTATCCAAAGATGTGCAGGTTAGGTGGATTGGCCATGCTTAATTGCCCTTAGTGTCCAAAGACGTGTAGGTTAGGTGGATTGGCTATGCTATATTGCCCCTTAGTGTCAAGGGATTAGCAGGGTAAATACGTGGGGTTATGGGGATAGGGCAGGAGGGGTGGGCCTGGGTAAGATGCTCTTTCGGAGAGTTGGTGCAGGTTCGATGGGCCGAATGGCCTCCTTCTGCACTGTTGGGATTCCATAGTTCTAAAGATGTAGTTCATGAAATGAGAGAGAGCAGCCTATGACTCTGCGTGTGAGGTTTCACTGTGCAGTGGAACCTCTCATAAAATCTATCTCATTGCAGTGTCAGTGTGGTGGAACCCCTTTGCAGGATTTTTCATTTGATTTTTGATTTATTATTGTCACATGTATTAGTATACAGTGAAAAGTATTGTTTCTTGTGCGCTATACAGACAAAGCATACCATTCATAGAGAAGGAAAGGAGAGGGTGCAGAATGTAGTGTTACAGTCATGGCCACGGTGTAGAGAAAGATCAACTTAGTGCGAGACTTCAAAAGACTTCAAAAGTCTGACAGCAGCAGGGAAGAAACTGTTCGTGAGTCGGTCGGTACGTGACCTCAGACTTTTGTATCTTTTTCCCGACGGAAAAAGGTGGAAGAGAGAATGTCCGGGGTGCGTGGGGTCCTTGATTACGCTGGCTGCTTTGCCGAGGCAGCGGGAAGTGTAGACAGAGTCAATGGATGGGAGGCTGGTTTGAATGATGGATTGGGCTACATTCACGACCCTTTGTAGTTTCTTGCGGTCTTGGGCAGAGCAGGAGCCCATACCAAGCTGTGATACAACCAGAAAGAATGCTTTGTATAGTGCATCTGTAAAGGTTGGTGAGATTCGTAACGGACATGCCAAATTTCCTTTGTCTTCTGAGAAAGTAGAGGCGTAGGTGGGCTTTCTTAACTATAGTGTTGGCATGGGGAGACCAGGTCAGGTTGTCATAAAATCCTACTGTGCAGAAGGAGGCCATTCAGCCCATCGAGTCTGCACTGCCCACAATCCACCCAGGCTCTATCCCCATAACTCCATGCATTTATTCTAGCTAGTCCCCCTGACATTAAGGGGCAATTTAGCATGGCCAATCCACCTAACCCGTACATCTTAGGACTGTGGGAGGTAACTGGAGCACCCAGAGGAAACACATGCAGACACAGGGAGAATGTGCAAACCCACACAGACAGTGACCCAAGCCGGGAATTGAACCCTGGTCCCTGGCGCTGTGAGGCAGCAGTGCTAACCACTGTGCCACCGTGTCCAGTCGTAGTGGACATATCAAATTTCCTTAGTCTTCTGAGAAAGTAGAGGTATTGGTGGGTTTTCTTAACTATAGTGTCAGCATGGAGGGACCAGGACAGGTTGTTGGTGATCTGGACACCTACAAACCTGAAGCTCTCGACCCCTTCTACTTCATCCCCATTGATGTAGACAGAGGCATATCCAACAAAGGGGTTCCTTAACAATCTCTTTGTTAGCTAGTAACAGTGATGTGACAAAAGTGACACATGGTAAACTTATAGAGACTGCTGTGAAAATCAACAAATGGTGCCACTGAGTCCTCAGGCTGATTGCTACTCCTCCCGAGGCCTGGCTGAAGCTTTCCACTGCCACAATAGTCTTTCTTCAGTTTAGCTGTTTAAATACCTCACTCACAGTTCTCCTCAGATTTTACCCGGATCTATGAGCTGCTAGATTGGGCTCTCCAGGGAATGAAGATTAATTTCCAGGACATTGTTCTGAGCAACTTGGGGGAGAAAGGAAAAAAATTGTCGGGTTTTGTAAAAAAAAGTCTTCTTTTACATTTCGTTTGAACGCTTTTGTTTGGGGCAAAAGATTGGAGATGGGAAAAAGATCAATGGGCTAGATTAGGTGACGGAGGAGTTTTTATTTATTTTCCAATTGGTATGGAAAGACTGTGTAGCCAGTAGGACAGCACAGTGGTTATCACTGCTGCCTCACAGCACCAGGGACCCGGGTTCAATTCCGGCCTCGGGTCACTGTCTGTGCGGAGTCTGCATGTTCTCCCCGTGTCTGCGAGGGTTTCCTCCGGGTGCTCCAGTTTCCTCACACAGTCCAAAGGTGTGCAGGTTAGGTAGATTGGCCATGAAAAATTGTCCCTGTGTCCAAAGATGTGCGGGTTAGGTGGATTGGCCAATGCTAAATTGCCCCTTAGTGTCCCACGATGTGCAGGTTAGGTGGGATTGGCCATAGTAAAATGCGTGGCGTAACGAGAATGGGGCAGGAGTTGAGGGGCTGGGTAAAATTTGCTCTGTCGGAGAGTCAGTGCAGTCTCGATGGGCTGAATGCCTCCTTTTGGGGATTCTATGGGTCACCAACGATGGTACCATGAGGTTTAAATCATTTGATGAAACCTCTCTGAATGATACCAATCAAAATCCACATCTTGTTTTTTTTATTGCAGTTTCCTAGTATCAGCAGGGAGGGGTTAAGGTGGCATCCAACAAAACAGTCTGCTGGTAAAACCACATAAGAGATTCTCAGTGAGAAGCACAACACTTTCTTGAAGAGCTGGTAATGTGCTTACTCCCCTGCAGATCTGGAATGACTGTTAAATTTCATGTGCTTTCTTCCAAGATAAAATGAGCAGGGTACAAGAATTCTTCTGCCCTGTCTGACTTCATTGGAAATGGCAAACTTTTATCAATGAGATTAAAGGCATTATTACGCACAGCAGCCAGAGGGATTCCCTCCCGTGGTGAGCTGAGAGGAGGTTCTGACGCCCAATATCTGTGCGCTGCAAAAGCAAAACTTCAGAACTGTTCCAAACACGCAAATGTGCTTGAATAAACTTTATTTTCAATTACAGTTGACAAGCATTCAAACATAACGAGACTACAACAATATTTGCTAATCGGTCAGCTGTTGGCACTGTTATTAAATAGTCATTTATTGCGGGGGTACATTCTAACGCATGCCATTTAACCAGCAAACTCTGACTATACGTCTAATTCAGATTTTCTACAGTCGCTATATCTTGGGAAAATTGCCCCCAATCGAGAGGGTCAGGGAACAGCAGAGTTCCTGGACCAGAGGATTGGCAGCGAGAGCGAGGGTCTGGGAGCGTCAGAGTGCACAACTGGGGGATCGCTAATAACCGGGAGAGCCAGTGAGCAGCACAGGGCACAAATAGGAAGGTCAGTGGTGAGAATGAGAATCAAACATTGTCCGAGACACAAACCGGGGAGATTGGCAGTGAGAATGAGAGTCAGAGATTGTCCGAGACACAAACCAGGGAGGTTGGCAGTGAGAATGAGAGTCAGAGATTGTCCGAGACACAAACCAGGGAGGTTGGCAGTGAGAATGAGTGTCAAGGATTGTTAGAGACACAAACCAGGGAGATTAGCAGTCAGAATGAGAGTCAGAGATTGTCCGAGACACAAACTGGAGAGGTTGGCAGTGAAAATGAGTCAGAGATTGTCCGAGACTGCAAACCGGGGAGATTGGCAGTGAGAATGAGAATCAGAGGTTGTTAGAGACACAAACGGGGAGATCGGCAGTGAGAACAAGGGCCAGTGGTGGTGGTGCAGGGAGGGGGGGGGGGGGGGGGGTGCGGTTTGGCGGCAAGGTGAGAGGTTCAGCGAGCAGCATCAGTGACAAGCAGGAGAGAGGCAGAAAGTTTGCATATTTCACTTTTTAAATTTTATTTTAGAAGCTATTTCATTTACCAATTTAGAAATTCAGTGAAGTATTTCAGCTTGCAAGGTATTTGTAATGTTTTACCTGATGAGAAATGTCCTAAAGAACCTAATCATGACTTTTACACTGGTTTTAGTGGAGAAATCTGGTTCGTTTGAAGTCCTTTCACTTAAAAAGTTTCACTTTTCAGAAACGCAACTATAGCTTTAAGTGAGGGCTTGCTGTATTTAAGATTATGAAATAGTTTGATAAGCATATATATTATGGAGAAGATGTTTCTTACCGGTAAGGCCAGATCTTGGAGACATCAACATAAAACAATTATTAATAAATCCAGAAAGGAATTCAGGAGAAACTTCTAATACTAGACACTGATTGGAGTGTGAACCTTGCTATCACAACAAGAAGTCTCACAACACCAGGGGTTGAAGTCCGGCGGGTTTATTTGGAATCACGAGCTTTCAGAGCGCTGCCCCTTCGTCAGGTGAGTCAGAGTCTGATGAAGGAGCAGCGCTCCGAAAGCTCGTGATTCCAAATTTGGACTCTAACCTGGTGTTGTGAGACTTTTTACTGTGCCCATCCCAGTCCAACGCCGGCATCTCCACCTCATTGCTATCACAAGAGTAATAAGGTCAGTTAGCATGGGTGCAGTTTAAGGGGAATCTAGTTAAGCATGTGAGGGAGAACGGAATAAAAGGATATATTGATGGGGTGATATTAGGAAAGGAAGGAGGCTGGCGTGGAGACCGGCCTGGACCTCATGGGCTGCGTTGCCTGTTTGTGGACAGGTAACAATGTAAAGCTTGCAAGCCGTAATATTCTTCATGGATCTTTTCTCTTCACTGAATACGTTACATTAGTTGCTCCTTTTGCGACGTGCCTGCCGACTGGTTTCACTCTCCTGTTTTTGTGACGTCTCATGCTCTCCAGTTCCCGATGAGTAATCATAATGACACGACTGAGGAGATTATCAAACAAGGCACAGTTAAACAGTGTTACACACACCAATGTGGACCTTAGAGAATAACATGATCAATGATTCATTACTTCAGCTTGGCTCAGTTTGCAGTGCTCTCACCTCAGAGTCAGGCGGTTTCGGCTGAAGTCCTCCGGTGAGGCTGGAGTTGATAAAGTTGACTCTTCAGTGCAGTGATGAAGGGGTGCGTGCGCTGCATTGGCAGCAGTGCTGACTATCCTTTCTGACTGTTTAAGTGGACAGTAAGGACCCAGAGCAGATAGGTTCTTGATTAATAAGGGGATCAAGGGTTATGGGGAAAAGGCAGGAGAATGGGGATGAGAAAAATATCAGCCATGATTGAATGGCGGAGCAGACTCGATGGGCCGAGTGGCCTAATTCTGCTCCTATGTGTTATGATAAGGAAAGGCAGAGTGCTCTCACTGCCCCACCTTACTGAAAACCAGCAAGAACAAATCATCTGGCTCTCACCCCACTGCACGCACTGCTCAGGAACAGGCTGCTGTGCGGTCTTTCAGAGCGGTCACCACACTTTGAATGTAATTTGCTGAATATCAAATCCTTTCTGGGAGTTTCCTTCTCTGTTCCAGACTTGACACTAAGACACCAGCCCTAATGCGGAGAAAAATAAACTCAGCGCAGAGCTCAACATCCCACCTTCGCTCTGCTGGGAGAGGGAGTGAGGCCACACGGTGGTCAGGGATAAGGGATATGTAAATGGCCAAGTTTACTAGCTGCTGCTATTATAAAATCCATGTTTCATTTGCTCTCCTGTGCATTCTGTTTTTCAATTTCAAAAGTAATTCCACTTTAGAAAGTAGTTTAACACACTCAGCATGGCATGGCCCACATACGTCCTCGCAGAGTGTCTTCAGGGATCTTTCACTGGTGCAGGAAAGTCCAGTAAGTAGTCTCAGAACACCAGGTTAAAGTCCAACAGGTTTATTTGGTAGCAAATACCATAAGCTTTCGGAGCGCTGCCCCTTCGTCAGATGGAGTGAAAATCTGTTCTCCAACAGTGCACAGATATCTGAAGTCCAGGATCTCATAGTATCAAAAAATCCCTACAGTGCAGAAGGAGGCCATTTGGCCCATCGAGCCTACACTGACAGCAATCCCACCCAGGTCTTATCCCCGTAACCCCATGTATTTATCCTGCTAGTCCCCCTGACACTAAGGGGCAATTTTTAGCACGGCCAATCCACCTAACCTGCACATCGTTGGAGTGTGGGAGGAAACCGGAGCACCCGGAGGAAACCCACGCAAACATGGGGAACATGCAAACTTCACACAGACAGTGACCCCAGGCTGAATGGAACACGGGTCCCTGGTGCTGAGGGGCGCCACTGTGCCGTCTATGACACCCTTTCTCAGGGACTGCCACGACCTAATCCCGGCGATGCTAGTCAATTAGATTAGATTAACAAAAGGGAAGGCCTATGATAGAGAATAATGCAGAATGCATTAACTGACACAAGGAATGATAATGAAGGTAACATTAAGCAGGTGATAGTGGAGCCTGGAAGGGATAATGGTGAAAGGATGAAAGTATCTGAGCACAATGGGGGTGGGGCGGCACGGTAGCACAGTGGTTAGCACTGCTGCTTCACAGCTCCAGGGACCTCGGTTCGATGCCCGGCTTGGGTCACTGTCTGTGTGGAGTTTACACATTCTCCTCGTGTCTGCGCCGGTTTCCTCCGGGTGCTCCGGTTTCCTCCCACAATCCAAAGATATGAAGGTTAGGTTGATTGGCCATGCTAAAAAATTGCCCTTAGTGTCCTGGGATGCGTAGGTTAGACGGATTAGTGGGTAAAAATATGTAGGGATATGGGGGTTGGGCCTGGGTGGGATTGTGGTCGGTGCAGACTCGATGGGCCGAATGGCCTCTTTCTGCGCTGTAGGGTTTCAAAGATGCGAAGATTTCAAAGCCAGCAGCTCTATGGGCTAGTGTTTCCCCATCAGTGATGGCGGAGGTCTCACTCTGAAACAACTAAGACTGAACCCAGCAGGTAAAAGCAAATTACTGGGGATGCTGGAATCTGAAACCAAAAGAGGAAATGCTGGAAAATCTCAGCAGGTCTGACAGCATCTGTGGAGAGAAAAGAGCTGACGTTTCAAGTCCAGATGATCCTGGACTCTTTGGCAGCTGGCAGCTTTGACAAAGGGTCAACTGGACTCGAAACGTCAACTCTTTTCTCTCCTTACAGATGCTGCCAGACGTCACTGCAGGTTCCAGGTTGGTGCAGGGGCCAACAGACTGATCAGTTGGGGTGGGGAAGCAGGTGATCCGTCCCAACATCTGCTCGTCCAATGGCATTGATTACAGGCAGCATTTTTGGACAGAGACTCAACCTCAAACAGGCCTCCGGCTCCAGCAGACCAGTTAGAGTTGCAGGTCTCCCATTCCCTACAATGGTTTCTCAAGGCTGCACAGCTACACAGGGGTCTAGACGCTACTCACAACCAAGGACCGCGGCTGTTTAAAATGGTGCCTGTCTGGGAGGTTACGTGCAATTGCCAGAATGAGAGTTGGTCAAGCAGACAGCCAGACAGTACCTGAGGACCTTCGTCTGGGCAAGAAAACGTCACAGAAATATGTAAGGCTGAGAATTTGAGTTTCGAATAAAGGAATACTTCAAACAAAAGGCTTTCTGGAAGACTCTCACTTTCTCATAGCAAATTTCCTTTGCGAGCGAATTAACTCCTAAGGGCGGCACGGTGGCACAGTGGTTAGCACTGCTGCCTCACAGAGCCAGAGACCCGGGTTCGATTCCTGGCTTGGGTCGCTGTCTGTGCGGAGTCTGCACCTTCTCCCCGTGTCTGCGTGGGTTTCCTCCGGGTGCCCCGGTTTCCTCCCACAGTCCGAAAGACGAGCTGGTTAGGTGCATTGGCCGTGCTAAATTCTCCCTCATTGTATCGGAACAGGCCACCGGAGTGTGGCGACTAGGGGATTTTCACAGTAACTTCATTGCAGTGTTAACATAAGCTTACTTGAGACACAAATAAATAAATAACACTTTCCCCAGATATTCATCCTTCCCTGACATTTCCCCAACAAGCCCGCTGAAAACAAGTTGGCCACATTTAGTGGATCTAAGCGGGTTGGTGAAAATGGAACACAGAGCTTATCTTTATTGATGAAGTTTATTGACTTGTTCAGTCCAACAGCTCTCCCACTCAATCCAGTATCCCAGTCATCCCCTATTTATATATGTGCTCAAAGACTATAATACCCATCTAAAAGAGAAAATGCTGGAAAATCTCAGCAGGTCTGGCAGCATCTGTAAGGAGAGAAAGGAGCTGATGTGTCGAGTCCAGATGACCCTTTGTCAAAGCTTTGACAAAGGGTCATCTGGACTCGACACGTCAGCTCCTTTCTCTCCTTACAGATGCTGCCAGACCTGCTGAGATTTTCCAGCATTTTCTCTTTTGGTTTCAGATTCCAGCATCCGCAGTAATTTGCTTTTATCTATTAATACGCATCACCTGTTTCTCTTAACTCTCGCAAATGCAATTGACGTTAACAAACTTTAACAATGTAATTGATAAGACATTGACGTAGTGCTGCTTCCCTCTCTCATGGAGTTGCCCGTGTCAGACTCTGCACCTCCATGCACTCATCTGGTCTGCAACTGACTGCCCAGATACTCCCCACAGCATTCATGATTTGTGAAATGGTAATGACCTGATGTTTTCCCAGTCAGTCACATTTTTGTACAAATGATGGGCCTAAACACACAACACATTTGTATCTCCGCCACTCATGTGCGCGGTCGTCAGCAACAATCTCCACATTAAATGTCACAGCACAACATGGTCCACACAGCACGCAATGATTCACTTGCAAAACAATCACTGTGACCATATCACTTATATTAGTTCCTTTTCCTTCAGCGTCTATAAATTGCTTTAAGCAGCTGCCTAAAACACTTTTCAGCACACCCAAATTGTTTGAGGAGCTGAGAGATTACTCACTTTATTTTGGAAAGTTCGTTAATGAGCCCACAGACAATGTGTGTAGCGTCTTCCGCCTCTTCTGCTGACGGAGAAAAGGCCTGCCAATCGGATTCACTGCAACCACATCAAGCACAGAGTCACGTTACACCGTATCAGTATGGATACACTCAAACAGCATCAGTAACACTGGTATTATTGCTGGACTATTAATCCAGAAACACGGCTAATGTTCTGGAGACCCGGGTTCGAATCCCGGCCACGGCAGATGGTTGAATTTGAATTCAATAAAAAATATCTGGAATTAAGAATCTACCGATAACCATGAAACCAGTGTCGATTGTCGGAGAAACCCATCTGGTTCACTAATGTCCTTTAGGGAAGGAAATCTGCCGTTCTTACCCGGTCTGGCCTACATGTGACTCCAGAGCCACAGCAATGTGGTTGACTCTCAACTGCCCTCCAAGGGCAACGAGGGATGGGTAATGAATGCTGGCCCAGCCAGCGATGCTAATGTCACTTGAATGAATAATAAAAAAAATCTGGAAGATTTGTCAGGAGTAATTTTCAATCGCTCACTGCCCATTTCCTGCCTGAAGTCCATCTGTGCTCCTCAATTTTAACTAGGGTCACTTCAAAACTGTGATGAAAATGAAGCCATGATGTGGAGATGCCGGTGTTGGACTGGGGTAAGCACAGTAAGAAGTCTCACAACACCAGGTTAAAATCCAACAGGTTTATTTGGTAGCACAAGCCACAAGCTTTCGGAGCGCTGCCCTTTCATCAGGTGACTCACCTGATGAAGGGACAGCGCTCCGAAAGCTAGTGGCTCGTGCTACCAAATAAACCTGTTGGACTTTAACCTGGTGTTGTTAGACTTCTTACTGTGAAAATGAAGCCCAGGGATGGCGCAGCGGTTAGCACTGCTGCCTCACAGCGCCAGGGACCCGGGTTCGATTCCCGGCTTGGGTCACTGTCTGTGTGGAGTTTGCACGTTCTCCCCGTGTCTGTGTGGGTTTCCTCCGGGTGCTCCGGTTTCCTCCCACAGTCTGAAAGACGTGCTGGTTAGGGTGCATTGGCCGTGCTAAATTCTCCCTCAGTGTTCCCGAACAGGCGCCGGAGTGTGGCGACTAGGGGATTTTCACAGTAACTTCATTACGATGTTAATGTAAGCTTACTTGTGACACTAATAGATAAACATTAAAACTAACTCCAGGGCCTCTTTTTAAATGCTGCTTTCCACCCACTTGGGTATTAAATATGATTAAAATTGGCATAACTTCAGATCCATTGGAAACAAATCCAGGACCCTTGCAATAGCTCGTAGCTTGAGACGCTTTGAGATTTGGAAAAGAGTAGAAAACAGTGAGATATTTTCAGTGAGTGTCTTGGATCTGTAACGTGGCATTACCCAGCTAAGGTAGCTCACAGCAGCTGCAGGTTCAAACTCAAATCAACCAGCTTTGCTTTCCCAGTGTGATATTATCCATTTGTCCCAATCCACCAGCTGTCCGGTAGTAGCAATAATGAGGTTCCAATTTATACCAACTAAAGTAGATTGAGGGACAGTTTTGTACTGGACATTGATGGCAACTCGGAATTGTATTGAGAATACCTCACGTTCATCATAACCTTCTGTTCTAGATGGGGTTTAAACCCAAGTCCCAGAGATGAGGACGGGACTTGCCGATCTCCCCATGTCCAGAGGCGGCTCACTGTTGGTTGCTGGCGGGACCGGTTATCTATACCGTTTTGTGGAGCTCGCCCACCCTGCTGCCAGAGAACTTGCCACACCCCCTTCGGCAGGACCGGAACATCCCGCTAGTGGAAAGGGTCTGATAATCTCAGCCTAGGGGTTTTGGGGTGGTCCGGTGGGTAGCACTGCTGCTTCACAACACTGGGGACCTGGGGTCAATTCCGGCTTTGGGGCACTGTCTGTGTGGAGTTTGCACGTTCTCCTCGTGTCTGCATGGGTTTCCTCCGGGTGCTCCGGTTCCCTCCCACAGTCCAAAGATGTGCAGGTTAGATGGATTGACCATGCTAAATTGCCCCTTAGTATCCAAAGATGTGTAGGTTAGGTGGTTTGGCCATGATAAATTGCCTCTTAGTGTCCAAAGATGTACAGGTTAGGGGGACTAGCGGGGTAAATACGTGGGGTTACAGGGATTGAGCCTGGGTGGGATGCTCTGTCGGAGAGTCGGTGCAGATTCAATGGGCTGAATGGCCTCCTTCTGCATTGTAAGGATTTTATGATTCTAAGGTCTCAGCACCCAGTATCTAATGTTTAGTATCACATTTCTTAATTAAAAACCAATGATACCTTAAATGAAGGTCTTCGAGTTCCGATGCAAAATTAGTATTGTCCTCCTGAGGGGCAGTGAGTAGTGAAAGGTCTGTCACGGCCTTGTTCTCTAATCTCGGTTTAATGAGTCGCAATTCACAATCTGTATCATCTGCGGGAAAGAGACAAGGTTCACTGGTTTCATTGCTAATTACAGAGGCTTTCCAACCATTTGCAATTCTAGGAATCACAATGAATCTGGAAATTTATGTCCCACCCACCTTGGGCGGGATCCTCCAGCCACGCCCGCCCCCAAGGCTGGAAAATCCTGCCCGAGGTCAATCAAAGGCCCTCTGCATGGTCCGTGTCCCGCCCTGTGGCGGGCGGGACGGGAAAATTCCATCCCTAGGGTCACGGGAACACGTTTTAAAGGTTTTTGTAAATTATATTCTGAGAAACTATCTTAGAATGTCTTTGCAGTCAGAAACAGTTGCGGAATGAATTGGCCGTGCTAAATTCTCCCTCAGTGAACCTGAACAGGCCCTGGAGTGTGGCGACTAGGGGCTTTGCACAGTAACTTCATTGCAGTGTTAATGTAAGCCTACTTGTGACTAATACATAAATGTTCCAGTACAGGCAAGTGGTATAAGGTTCTTCCAACAGAATTACATTTTTAACATTTAGTTTTGTAGAAATCTTTAATGAAGCCTAGAAAGTCTCCAGTTCTGATGACAACCTTTCCTTTGCGCTTACATGCTATCAGACCTGTCCCAGCAATCTGATTTCCAGCACTCTCATCTTTCTCTTTCAATCTCTATCTCAGCTAGACGTGTGTTTTTTTAGGTTTATTCCTTTCTCTTGAAAAAATTCCTTTCTCTTGAAAAAATATCAGCGATTCCAAATCGTGCTGCAGAAGCCAGAGGGCGGGACTTCAAGCGCCTGAAACCCTGCAGCTCCGATCGGCGCCTCCAACTGCGATGCGCAGCAAAAAAATGACAGAAGTGGCTCCCCTGCCACATCGCTCCTGGGCCGGATAATGCCTCCCCCGGCCCCCACAGACATTGCCCCACCCCCACAACATTACTGACCCCCTTAACCCCAACACTCCCTCCACCACCGAGACCAATCATGGGCCCCACCCCTCCTTCCCCCTCACTAATCACAGGCAGAGTGGCAGCGGATCCCCCTTTCCCCCCCTCCCCAACTGATCACAGGTAGAGAGGCAGCGGACCCCCCCTTCCCCCCCCACAACTGATCACAGGCAGAGTGGCAGCGGACCCCCTTTCACCCCCACTGATCTCAAGCAGAGAGCAATTGGACACTCGGCACTTACCTCCTTACTAACTCTCACTGATGGAGCGCCCAAATCGGACTTATACGGAGCATGTCTGTTTCGCGCCGATTCTGGATGGGTGAACCGTGGTGGTAAAGGGAGAAGTGCCGGTAAGGTTGGGCGTACAGCCCATGAAGTCAATTTAAATGCATTCAAATGCATTTAATTGGCCGTCGCGACCGTTTCGGGCGCGGTCCTGATCGCTGCCATTTTCGGGCCTTGGTAAAGGGGGAACCGGTGCGGATCGCACTACTCGCCTCATGCCTGACTTTAACAAGTTTTCACGCCCGAAAACAGGTGCAACGCGATGATAAAATTGGGCCCGTAGTGCCAGGGGATTAGCTCGGGTAAATAGGTGGGGATAGGGCCTGGGTGGGATCATTGTTGGTGCAGACTCGATGGGCTGAATGGCCTCCTTCTGCATTATGGGGATTCTATGATTCTATTATAACCATATTTCCCTGTGACAAAATATCTTAGATTGTGAAGTAACAGAAGGCCAGATTAAATAAATTGTTCTTGGTGATCTCTTAGAATCCTAGAATCCCTACAGTGCAGGAGGAGGCCATTCGGTCCATCGAGTCTGCACTGACACTCACCCAGACCTTATCCCCCACCCCCGTAACCCCACTAGTCCCCCTGACACTTAGCATGGTCACTCAACCTAACCTGCACATCTTTGGACTGTGAGAGGAAACCGGAACCCCCGGAAGAAACCCAGGCAGACACGGGGTGGGGGAACGTGCAGACTCGGCACAGGCAGTGACCCAAGCCGGGAATCGAACCTGGGTCCCTGGCGCTGTGAGGCAGCAGTGCTAACCACTTGTGCCACCTACTGAACTGATATCTTTAAAATGGTATTTTTGTCCAAATTGTGACTGGATGAATACCAAACATCGAGATGGATCAGGATATAATAGATTTGATTCACAGAGCTTTCGGAAGAGACCATATTTCATCTTCAGACCAAAGAGGGGAGGAAAAGCCGAGGAATATGTTACGTCCTGGTGAATGCTTACGCTGCAAGTTCCCTTATGCTGATTGTGTTCACAATATACCTGCATGCCTCTCCACGATGGAATGTATTTGAACTTATGCCTTAGTTTTGGCAGCAAACGCCAGTTACATATAAATCAGCTAAATTACGCCCAAAATATAGAGATCAACATAGGCACAATGCAAATTGAGACTTTTCCAGAATACAGCTCCAGGAATCACCAGGTGGCAGGAAGCATTCCCTTTCTTTATTCATGGGGAGAAAGAGAAATTAAAATTAGCACATGAACAGATTGCACAACAGCGAGTGAGATCTGCGTCTAAAAATGCTCCACACAGCCAATTCTCCATTTTATCACACTTTTACAGTGAGAGGCCAAATGGTGCTGAAATGCTTCCAGACTGGAGAAAAAGGGGGGGGAAGTCAGCGAGAAGGTCAGCCTGTGGCACTCTTGAGTATCTCCTAGCAACCAGTCCCGGTTTAACACTGACAGAAGACTTTGAATCCCAATGAGCATCGAGCATCAATGAGCAGTGCCAAGGGATTTACTGAGTTGGCACGAAACAACTCAAAATCTAAGGTTGCTTGCTAAAGAACTACCCGGTGGTATAACAGGACTTAGCTGGTCCCCATAAACGGGGAACCAGGCCTGATCACTCCGCTGGTGGGGACAGAGGGCCCCTCCCCCAAACCGGGAGGTCGGGATGGGGAGGGGAGGGGTGCCCCTTGGGCAGTGCCAGCCTGGCACCCTGGCAGTGCCAGCCTGGCATGCCAAAGGGGGCGGGGGAGACTCGCCGCGCACTCTGTATTAGGGATCGGTGGGGAAAGGGAGGGGGCGATCAGGGCTGGCCTTCGGGGGAGGGGGCAAATCAGGTTGGCCATTGAGGGGGGGAGGGGGAGATCGGGTTGGCCATTGAGGGGGGCGCGGAATCGGGATGGACATGGGGTGGGTGGGGTGATCAGGGGTCGGGGATGGCATCAAGAGGCCGGTGATGGGGAGGCTGGCAATGGGGTGGGGGGGGGGGGGGGGGGGGGGGGGTTGCAGGGGAGGTGCACATGCACCAATCTCCCCACTGACAGATCGGCACATGCGCAGTGGCCCACTCAGCCTGCTGATTGTGGCCTCTCGGGTGGGATCAACCTCCCCGCTACCTTAACAGTGTGAATCACGTTAGGGACTCTGTGACGCATAGAGTCCCGGAGACTCATTCCACTCTGCTCACCCAAAAAACATCGGGAGAAACTCCTGTATTCCCACCCGTTGGGCACTGAGTTTTTTTGGGGGGGAGAATCACTCCCCCCACCATCTTCGAACAATTCCCCCAACCCTACATGCTCTTTCAAGAATGATGTGTGAAGATTCCAAAAAGAAAAGGTAAAAATAAACCAAAGTAGCTGATACAGAACAGATAAATAAAACAATACCCTTTAATTTTTAAATAATATTTCTGTCATTTAAACATTATTCTGTCACACATTTTGAGTTGAATTACCGGATTGGTCCTGAGTGAGTTTGGTCAGCGCCTAAAACAAGAGAAATGAAAAGTTAATTGAAATATCAAAAACGCTACAATGGGGGAGATTGGGGGGGTTCATGTTTGATGATGATCCTTATTATTTTTTTATCTTTCATGGGATATGGTGTCGGTGGCTGGGACAGCATTTATTGCCCATCCCGAGTTGCCCTTGAACTGAGTGTCGCGCTCGGCCATTTCAGAGGGCAGCTGAAAGTCAACCACATTGCTGTGGCTCTGGAGTCGCATGTAGGCCAGACCGGGTAAGGACGGCAGATTTCCTTCCCCAAAGAACATTAGTGAACCAGATGGGTTTTAAACTCCATCGCTCGAGCAATGAAGGACAAAATTCCATTTGCCTTCTTCATTACCTGCTAACCAACTCTTTGCGATTCATGCACAAGGACACCCAGGTCCCTCTGCACAGCAGCATGCTGCAATGTTTTTCCATTTAAATAATAGTCCATTTTGCTGTTATTCCTACCAAAATGGATGACCTCACATTTACCAACATTGTACTCCATCTGCCAGACCCTCGCCCACTCACTTAGACTATCTATATCCCTTTGCAGACTTTCAGTGTCCTCTGCACACTTTGCTCTGCCACTCATCTTAGTGTCATCTGCGAATTTTGACACACTACACTTGGGCCCCATCTTTATGATGCTATACATCTGCAGCAAAACGTTGAATTGTCAACCTTCTTAGGATTATGTGTCACAGCAGAGTCTGTATTCAGGGGCAACAGTGCCACCAACTGAGCCAGTGACACTTGACAGAGGAAAATGGATACCTCTCTGACAGCAGAGATCAAGAGTTGGGAACTAACACAACTATCAGAGGAAATTTACCCCACTAAATACTGAGGGAGGAATTACTCTGGTCAGTTTGTGTGGCATCGTCGCCAACACCCTCATGGCTATTTCTCTTGGTCAGTGTTTCTAAATAAATGCAAGATTACCTTTTCTTTTTGAACAAGTTTATGGTGTCCGGAGAAATAAAGAGCAAAATGTTCATGAAGACATTTACAATATCCTAGCTTTGGAATCAGGAATTCTTTCTCCAGTACATTTTGGAAGTCCCGAAGGTAGTGTATGCAATCGTACTGGTTAGAAGTGGCTGTCGATGATTTTTATAGTGCTTTTTGATTGAACCTTTGCCCTGTAGAACTGCTTTTAACCTTTATTAATAAAAACATCCATACCTTACGTTTTGTATCAGGGAATGGTTTTTGTTCGCTTTTGTTCCTTTGGATCATGCTCCGAGTTGCTGGTAGACATTGAATCTTATTACTCTCCCATTCCTTGCTGGAGGAGCCTACGTCCACCACTGAAAAACCGACGTCTTTGCCTTTACTAAGAATGCTACTTATCCCGCGACATTCTGTTATTTTGTCGCAGTGACCGGTTCCGGTGTTAATGTCACTGTCGTCAGGACAATGACCTGGTGTTTCATTTCCTGAAGGCGGAAACACCACCGAAAGATACTCGTGGCCCTTTGTGAAATCTTCAGGTGACTGATATCGTGGGAGGATGACTGGAATGGCTGCTTGATTTGGACCAGCCTTGGGTAAAGCATCTCTGGACATCCCACAACCCAGACTCATTTCCATCTGTTCCACAGTGAAACTTGTTTCCTCAAAAGTACCACTTCCATTTAAACTTTCTCTCTCTGCAGTATGACCCATTAGAGGCCGGACAGGCTGCTCCTTTATGCCCGACTCCTGATTATGACTGATAGTCGCACCATCACATTCTACGCCTGTAGATATGCTCCCTCCAGCTGCCTTCATTTTATCTTCCTGCTGATGTCCGCCAACACACACTTCCATTCCGGTGTCTGGTAACAGTAAAGGTACAGGAACATCTTCTTTTGTTCTTTTAACACCAGTCTTACATTGAATCTCTCTTCCACCAAAATGTACTCTGTCCTTTTCTTCAGTGATGTTGCTCCAATTGCTCCCAATTTGGAAATCTATGTGATCTAACGATGAAAGCACGCTGGATGTTAGCTCATTGGCATGTGTCACCTTGCTGTCCAATTCTTCGTTGTCCTTCATAACCTTTTGACTGCAACTACTATCAAAAAGTATCTGATGACCATTGACTTTGGTGGAAAGAATGTCTTCATTCTTGCTTGGATGGATGGTTGGTTGTGAAGGGTTGAGGTTTACGACAGGTAGCTCTCTTTCTGTGGTTCGCAGTCTTTGCAACCCAGTGATGTCGCTTTGCAAGCCGAGGTGAAGTTCTGCTGTACAGCTGCTTCCATTATAGACCTTAAAAGTCCCGGTGCTCTCGGACATGTCAAGTGCCGGGTCTGCTAACAGCAGATTGCTCTGGGAGTAAGGAAGCTTTGTAAGTGACGGAGCTTCTGAAAGCTCAGATTGCCTGGGTATAAGACATTGTTCTCCGACTCCAGCCTCACCGTGTGTAGCGGGATTCTGTTTCTGGTCTGCAAGGTCAGTCGTTGACGGGCCTTGACTATTATTTGACACCTCTTGGATCAGCTGCTTTGTTTCTTCACCGACATCACTACAATGTGCAGAATTGCACCTCTCCGTAGCAACGGAGGGGTGACCATGACCACAAAAGCCTTTACAGAGAGTCTGGATATTTTTCTGATTTTCCGTCTCCATTTCACCTTGGTGCTTAGGTTCAGCCTCAAGATCAACCTCCATTGTTTCATCTCCTGGAAAGCATTGGCTGGGCTGTCGTTGGGGCTTAACTTGATGGTCATCTGAGTCTTGGTGGAGTATTTTGCTGATAATCACTTCAGTCGCCGAGTTGGGAGGACCACTCATGTCGGATCTGTCGCCATCCTTTTGGCAAGCATCAACCTTTTGCGGAACAGTGTTATTTCTTATAGCGCCGCTTAACTCAGCCTCGCAGCTGGGTGGTTCCTGCAGTTCCTCATTTACATTTTTGTGTCTATCTATTTGGGAAGTCTTTACCTGATTCACAGCATTACTGTCCAATGAATGATGGAGTATGTTGGAACATAAGAGGTCAGTGGGCTGTGAACAGGTTATGCCTTTCAGATCATTCTGTGTAGGTATATCCGTGGTCAAATTCGCTTGGGCAGCCAGTTCTTGTCTGTTAACCTCATCTGCAGTTGACTCTTCACCTGCTACTACAAGGTCATGTGTCTTCTCTCTGCAATTGGAGTTCTCAAAATCCGGTACAGGAACGCATCTTTCTCCATTCCCATCAACATCCTTACCGATTGCCATCGTGTATTCACTCGTTACGCCTCGACAAAGAGTCAATTCCTCCTCAGTGAGTGGCGCAACATCTTCGGTCTTTATCTGGGAAAGAGAACGATGTAAAAGCTCAAAGTCAGGCTGATCTTCAGAGAAATTCTGCCCTCTTTTACCCTCTGGCTGAGAGAGCAGCCGTTCATCCGGAGTGCTGTGAGCTATTGGAATCGGGGTCCTGCAAAGCACACCCGTGTCGAACTGGGGGCGGTCGAGTTTGCCGCTTTTACTCTCTATTTCAGTAACGTCAGGGTCTCTTTGGCCTGAATGGCAGGTTAACTCCCCTGTCTCAGGGCCTACAGGCTGCGTGACTGACAGGGACACATCCCCCTGGCTCCTCTGTGGAACACAGTCCTCGTCTGTCCCAGTCTCTTTCTGCTCTTTCCCTGTCTCCTTTCCACTTGGTTGGCTTGATGTTGGTGTACAGGCAGTCTGCTCAGGTGATCGCGGTGATAACTGTACCCGGCGCTTGGCAGCAGGCAGGCAGAACCCTGAATGTTCAAGATCCAAGTTCTGAGGTATTTTGTCGCCTTCCACTTTACTGTTCCTTAAGCTCTTAAGTAGTAAAATGCAAAAACAAAAGTAAGAACTTGTTTAACTCTGAATGCAATTACCTTCACAATAAATTCTCCCTCAGTGCACCCGAACAGGTGCCCGAGTGTGGCGACTAGGGGATTTTCGCAGTAACTTCATTGCAGTGTTAATGTAAGCCTTACACTAATAAATAAACTTCAAACCCTAGCTGGCATACAGGGTGATTTTCAATGTCTGTAATGGAGCTTCTTAAGTAGAAGCGAGTGAGCAGCGCAGTTTATTTACAATGTGCATAAAGGCAATATGATATACACACTATATAAAAATGTACAATTTACAGGAATATCACCTTTATAAAATACAGGCTGGTGAGTTCCCTCCTACAGTAGATGCTGCGACACTAAACATAAGAGACTATGGCAGGATAATGCTACAACATGCTAGTGCACCAGGGTGCCAAGATATGACAGCACGGTGACACAGTGGTTAGCACTGCTGTCTCATAGCGCCACGGCCCGGGTTCAATTCCAGCCTTGGGTCACTGTCTGTGTGGAGTTTGCACGTTCTCCCCGTGTCTGCGATGGTTGCCTCCGGGTGCTCCGGTTTCCTCCCACACTCCAAAGATGTGCAGGATAGGCAGATTGGCCATGCTAAGTTGCCCCATAGTGTCCAAAGATGTGTAGGGGGATTAGCGGGATAAATGTCAGCGGGTTTACGGATAAACGGCTGCGGGTGGGCCTGAGTAAGATGCGGTCGAGGTGTCGGTGCAGACTTGATGGGCCGAATGGGCTCCTTCTGCACTGTCGGGATTCTATGATATGGAGCAATAGCTGATTATTGGAGCATTTGGAAGATTGAATAGTGCTCCACTGGCACACTGCCTGATGTGTTGTCAAGCCATGCAAACCAGGTAGGGCTCCAGCTCAATTCTGATATCAACCCAAGGCAATGGAAGACATGTTATTATTGGATTACTGGCTAATGTCCCACAGGCGAGAGAGGGAAAATTTTCCAACAGCTATCCTGTAACACTTGTTGGAGACTGTGCATTCATGGATGTTGGAGACTAAGGGCCCGATTTCCTCTCAGGTAATTATATACATCAGTCTGATTTATACAGTACTTCTTTAAAATACTTTAAAGCAAAAATACTTGTGACAATACAGTAATTACTGTACTGCAGCAGCCTGACACACCATATTACCTCTTTGTCTGTGAATTCCACCTCGTGCCTCACAAGGTTACTCCGGGAAAGTCGGTTTTTCGCTTTTGGAAAGCCAGGAACATATTTTCCCACCGAATTCTATCAGGTCAAAGTACAAAAATAAAGTTAAAGTTTATTTATTAGTCACAAGTAAGGCTGACATTAACACTGCAATGAAGTTACTGTGAAATTCTCCGAGTCACCACACTCCGGCGCCTGTTCGGGGTCAATGCACCCTAACCAGCACGTCTTTCAGAATGTGGGAGGAAACTGGAACACCCAGTGGAAACCCACGCAGACACGGGCAGAACGTGCAAACTCCACGCAGACAGTGACCCAAGCCAGGAATCGAACCCAGGTCCCTGGTGCTGTGAAGCAGCAGCGCTAACCACTGTGCCACCGTGCCGCCCAATAGATAAAAATAAAATATTTGAGAGGTGGATTTAAAAATTAAACACAATGAAACGTTTTATATTATTGCAGACAACATCAGCCAAACAATTATTTAATCTACAATTAACCTGCTTGTCTGAGATACTGATGTCACTAATTACCAACTCACTGCAGTGCAAAACGTACACCGGACTGTATCCATTAAACATATGGAGCAAAGCTTTCCTTCTGAACTACTTACAGAAGTTACAGTGTCCTAATATAGAAACAGTCTTTGGGTCGAATGTCCAGAAGTACAAGTGTGATGAGCTGAACAAGAAGGTGGCACAGTGGTTAGCACTGCTGCCTCACAGCACCAGGGACCCGGATTCAATTTCAGCCTTGGCCGACTGTGTGGAGTCTGCACGTTCTCCCCGTGTCTGCGTGGGTTTCTTCCGGGTGCTCCGATTTCCTCCCACAGTCCAAAGATGTGCAGGTTAGATGGATTGGCCATGCTAAATTGCCCCTTAGTGTCCAAAGATGTTCAGGTTAGGTGGATTGGCCATGCTCAATTGCACCTTAGTGTCCAAAGATGTGGAGGTTAGGTGGATTGGCCATGCTAAATTGCCCCTTTCCAAAAGCGAAAAACCGACTTTCCCGGAGTAACCTTGTGAGGCACGAGGTGGAATTTAGCATGTCCAATATTGTGCAGGTTAGGTGGATTGGCCACGTCAAGTCTCCAACAGCTGAACAGGGTTCCTCATGGTTAAAACAAGGTGGGAGCTTAAACATGTCTAACTAAATGGTAGGTAATGGTGTTGTAAGTATACATCCATTCTTCCTATAGCCAAGACATTTTATCTGATTAGTGCTACATTTGTTGTAGTGCAGTGACCGTGGTTTAGTCTACATTTCACGATGGGCATTTTATTGTGGGAGGCAAACTACTGATCCCTCTTAATCTTACGTTGTTATTTATTGGAAACTCTTTATTTTTATAAAATTAAGACAAAAATAGTGATCAAAAAGTGACACTGGGGCTTTTTGTTCTCTAAACCTATCCTTTCCTCTTGATAGTTCCTGAGTACCTAGAATTCCTAGTGCGAAGGAGGCCATTCAGCCCATCGAGTCTGCACCAAAGGTCCCACAGAATCCCTGCAGTGCAGGAGGAGGCCATTCTAAAGGTGTTCACTTTTGCTGGGATAAGGGGTGGAATTTTATCGTGGTTTCGGGGAAGCTGGGAAAACAGGGGCGAGCCATGTGGGAATGACTCCCTGACTCATTCTGAATGCCAGGGAAGTTTCCCAGCGGCAGGACTGGCTTAGCTTCTTGCTGAACTTGAGCCGGCAGACAATTTGAATAAATACGGACTTACTAAGGGCAATATTCCTGGGCTGGCGTCATATTGTCAGCATTGGAATGGCCCAGGCCCAGAGAGGGGAGGGGGCCTCTGGCCCCCAGTGCTGGCACTGCAGGAGGTCCCCGTCTGTTTTCAAGGACCTGCCTGCTTGTTTCATCAAAAAACATAAACCAAGTTTACCCCTCTGAGTGCGCTTCCATTTTGAGGCACCCTCAGTTCCTCAAGCACCAGTCAGCTCTCTTGGCGGTGCTGCCAAGGCTTCCTCTGACTGGCTTGCTCATGTTCTTAATTGGCTCCCTTCCCCGCCTGCTGGCCCTCCATTGCCTTCTCTTGGCAATATGCCGGGGGGAAAAGTCTCACCTCACACCTGTGCAGACTTCCATCCCAGGAACCACCCCGACAATGGGACCTCCAACATTGTGGAAAAAACCATGCTCCAGAGTTCCACTGGGACGACACGGTGGCACAGTGGTTAGCACTGCTGCCTCACAGCGCCAGGGACCCGGGTTCGATTCCCGGCTTGGGTCACTGTCTGTGTGGAGTTTGCACATTCTCCCCCGTGTCCGCATGGGTTTCCTCCGGGTGCTCTGGTTTCCTCCCACAGTCCGAAAGATGTGCTGGTTAGGTAGAGTGGCCGTGCTAAATTGTTTCTTCGTGTCAGGGGGACTAGCTAGGGTAAATGCATGGGGTTATGGGGATAGGACCTGGGTGGGATTGTGGTCGGTGCAGACTCGATAGGCCGAATGGCCTCCTTTTGCACTCTATGATTCTATCGTTCTACTGGCATCAGTAACCATCCAGTGTCTTGTCTCGTGCTGTTAGATCACAAGACTAATCTGAGATAAGGCAATCCAGCTCTTTTAATTCCCCAGACGGGTGGATTTTTATATTGGGCTCACCAACTTTTATAGAAAGCATTCTTTCAGGTTGTATCACAGCTTGGTCTGGGCTCCTGCTCTGCCAAACACCGCAAGGAACTACAAAAGGTTGTGAATGTAGCCCAGTCCATCACGCAAACCAGCCTCCCATCCATTGACTCTGTCTACACTTCCCGCTGCCTCGGCAAAGGAGCCAGCATAATTAAGGACCCCACGCACCCTGGACATTCTATCTTCCACCTTCTTCCGTTGGGAAAAAGATACAAAAGTTTGAGGTCACGTACCAACCAACTCAAGAATAGCTTCTTCCCTGCTGCTGTCAGACTTTTGAATGGACCCACCTTGCATTAAGTTGATCTTTCTCTGCACCCTAGCTATGACTGTAACACTACATTCTGCACTCTCTCCTCTCCTTCTCTATGAATGGTATGCTTTGTCTGTATAGTGCGCAAGAAACAATACTTTTCACTGTATGTTAATACATGTGACAATAATAAATCAAATCAAATCAAAAGCCAATGAAGTCAGGCAAATGGAAATCCTGTGAAAAGTACCACGCACGAGCCCATAAGGTGCATCAACAAACCTGAGAAAGTGGAAACGAGAAACGTTCTCCATCCTGGGATCCATTTGCCCCGCAGCTTTTATCTTCTACCTCTGGGTCAGCCACACCAGCTCTAAGGCAAGAAGGAAAGCAGAGGTGAATGTGATTCAAATGGCAAACACACAACACAAGGAGCAACTGTAATATAAAGGCAGTCTGTTCCCAGCATCTCTCCTCTTTCTCTACATGTGGGAAAGGGGACCAACCATTGCACAGCTAACAAGAGGCAATGGGAAATTGAGTATACCCTAACCAACCATTTGCAAACTTGATACGGTTTTTTTGGAAGGGGAGTTCAAGAAAACAGATGAAGGCAGTGCAGTAGGCGTTATCGACATGGACTTCAGCAAAGCCTTCAGCAAAGCCTTCAACAAGGTACCGCATGGTAGACTGGTCAGTAAGATTAAATCACATGGGATCCAGCGATAACTAGCCAATTGGATACAAAATTGGCTTGCCGGTAAGAGACAGAGGGAGAGGGTTGTTTTTCAGACTGGCAGCCTGTGACCAGCGATGTGCCGCAAGGATCGGTGCTGGGTCCACCGTTGTTTGTCATTTATATAAACAAATTGGACATGAATATAGAAGGCATGGTTAGTTAGTTTGCAGAAGACATCAAAATTGGTGGTGTAGTGGACAGTCATAGAGGTTTACAGCACGGAAACAGGCTCTTCAGCCCAACTTGTCCATGCCGCCCAGTTTTTAACCACTAAGCTAGTCCCAATCGCTTGAGTTTGGTCCATATCCCTCTATACCCATCTTACCCAAGTAACTGTCTAAATGCTTTTTAAAAGACAAAATTGTGCCCACCTCTACTACTACCTCTGGCAGCTCGTTCCAGACACTCACCACCCTTTGTGTGAAAAAACTGCCCCTCTGGACACTTTTGTATCTCTCCCCTCTCACCTTAAACCCATGCCCTCTAGTTTTAGACGCCCCTACCTTTGGGAAAAGATGTTGTCACAAGGATGAGGGGTGACCTTATAGAGGTTTATAAAATCATGAGGGGCAGAGATAAGGTGAATAGCCAAGGTCTTTTCCCTAGGGTAGGGGAGTCCAAAACTAGAGGGCATAGGTTTCAGGTGAGAGGGGAAAGATTTAAAAGGGATCTGAGGGGGCAACTTTTTCACACAGAGGGTGATGTGTGGATGGAATGAACTGCCAGAGGAGGTGGTAGGGGCGGGTACAATTACAACATTTAGAAGACATTTGGACAGGTACATGGATGGGAAAGGGTTAGAGGGATATTGGCCAAGCGCAGGCAAATGGGACTAGTTTAGGGAACCTGGTCGGCATGGACGAGTTGGGCCGAAGGGCCTGTTTCTGTGCTGTAAATCTCCTGAGTCTATTTGCTTTTCCCAATTTTGCGATACATGGCTGGGCTTTGGAATAATTGGAAGCTGCTTGTATAGGGCCTCTCGGCTGTGAGATCACTCTATTACTAATTATCAAGCAAAATAATTGGATTTTTGTACATTTCGACAATCGAGTGACAACCTCTAAAACCTGCGTCACTAACAATACATTTGTTTTAGGATTAGCAATTCAGGGCTGGAAACAAAGGACAGTATATGAGGTGGCAGACACCAGTTGACGTGGTATGCTATATAGTAGGGCTGTTTCTACACTGCGGCTGCTTATTGTTCCCTTATCCACACTGATCGAATATCAGCCAATGCCTCAGATACAGATGCACTGTGTCTGTCACAGAAAGAGAATAGCTATGACGTCCCAGTGAGAAGCCATTCCGAGTCCCTTGCCTTTGCCATTGCGTGTCTGCCCTCATGAAATCAATACACAGGGTGAGAGATCACACAGCAGATTCCTTTACCTTTCCTCAGTATGTTCCACACTGTGATTCCTGCTTGCTGGTTCACCCTCCTCGGTAGCTTTCACTATAATATCCTCCGCTTCTTGTTCTTCTGTTAGGGTCTTGCTCGCTGCCGTGCCTGCGTTCCGCTCCGCGCCAGGCTGTACACTTTTCTTTACCTTCTTTACAACGGGCAACAATGCGCCATCCTCTTCTACATCAGTGAAAAACAAAGTTACTCTGAAGGGGGTGCTCACCACACTCACTCACTGATTGTAAAAATACCGTGATTCTCATAGAATCCCGGCAGTGCAGAAGAGGCCATTCAGCCCATCGAGTATGCACCAACTCTGACAAGAGTATTTTATGATGTGGAGATGCCGGCGTTGGACTGGGGTAAACACAGTAAGAGTTTTAACAACACCAGGTTAAAGTCCAACAGGTTTTTACCAATACCAAATGGTATTTGTTACCAAATAAACCTGTTGGACTTTAACCTGGTGTTGTTAAAACTCTTAAAGAGTATTTTACCCAGGCCCTCTGCCTCATCCTAACCCTGTAATCCCACACATTTCCCATGGCTAATTCACCACAGTGGGTTAGCCTCACAGGGCCAGGGACCTGGGCTCAATTCCCGGTTTGGGTCACTGTGCGCAGTCTGCACATTCTCCCCTGTGTCTGCGTGGGTTTCCTCCGGGTGCTCCGGTTCCCTCCCACAGTCCGAAAGACGCGCTGGTTAGGGTGCATTGGCCGTGCTAAATTCTCCCTCAGTGTTACCTGAACAGGCGCCGGAGTGTGACGACTAGGGGGGTTTTCACAGTAACTTCATTGCAGTGTTAATGTAAGCCTACTTGCGACACTAATATATATTTTAAAAAGTGCAGAAAGAGGCCATTCAGCCCATCATGTCTGCAGCAGCCAGAAAAGAAAATAGAACTCATTTCATTCCCACTTACTAGCACCTGTTCTGTAGCCTCGCAGGGTATGGCACTTCAGACAGATATAGCTGCCTTCTAAAATAAGTTGAGAATTTCAGCCTGAATCAGCAACTTAAGCAGTGAATTCCTGATGCTTGCTTCCCTCTGTGTGAAAATGTTTTTCTTCATGCCCCCTCTAATCCTTCTCCCAATCGCCTTATATCTACGCGCCCTGGTTATTGACCCCTAAGGGGCGGGGTGGGGGGGTGGGGGGAGAACAAGATTTTCCTGCCTACCAATCTTTTTGGCAAACTAAATAAACTAACTCAATTTAACGAGGGGATAAATTAAAGGGGGCAGCTCCCAAAAAGGAGGGGAACGGCCCGAAACAACCGCCTATCCTGTCCAGGCCCCTCGTAATTGTGTACTTTTTGCCAGAGCGAGGCGATTTCTTGCAAGCTGTGCCCAACATACCTTCTAATTCTATCATTTACTCTTGTTCTATGCTTCTAAAACTTCATTCTAACTCTCTTAAACTCTCTGACAATGACATTCTGCACTCCCTCATTTCCTTCTCTATGAACGGTATGCTTTGTCTGTATAGCGCGCAAGAAACAAAAGTTTTCACTGTATCCCAATCCATGTGACAATAATAAATCAAATTAGGTCACCCTTTAGCTTCCTCTGTTCTAAGGACAACAACGTTCCCCTATCCAATCTTTCCTCGTAGCTGCAATTTTCAAGTCCCGGCAACGTTGCTGTAAATCTCCTCTGCAATCTCTCCAGAGCAATTATGTCCTTCCTCCAAATGTGGCGACCAGAACTGTGCACAAAATCTCCAGCCATGGCCTAACCACCGCTTTCGTACAGCTTCACCATTACATCCCTATTCAATACCTTACCCAGTAAAGGAAATCATTCCAGATGCTTTCTTGACCACCTAGTCCACCTGGGCTGCCACCTTCAAGGATTTGGACATGCATTCCAAGGTCTCCCACTCCCTCAACTCCCCTCAAAATCTTCCCCTTTATTGAGTATTCCCTTGCTTTGTTTGACCTCCCCAAATGCCTCATACTGTTCCAGATTGAATTCCGTTTGCCACTTCTCTGCCCATCCAACCAAACCATTGATATCATTGAATCCCCACAGTGCAGAAGGATGCCATTTGGCCACTGAGTCTGCAACAACTCTCCTACAGTTGAGAAAGCCCACCAACACCTCTACTTTCTCAGCAGACTAAGAAAATTTGGCATGTCAGCTACAACTCTCACCAACTTTTACAGATGCACCATAGAAAGCATTCTTTCTGGTTGTATCACAGCTTGGTATGGCTCCTGCTCTGCCCAAGACCGCAAGGAACTACAAAAGGTCGTGAATGTAGCCCAATCCATCATGCAAACCACCCATTGACTTTGTCTACGCTTCCCGCTGCCTCGGCAAAGCATAATGAAGGATCCCATGCACCCCGGACATTCTCTCTTCCACCTTCTTCCATTGGGAAAAAGATACAAAAGTCTGCAGTCACGTACCAACCGACTCAAGAACAGCTTCTTCCCTGCTGCCATCAGACTTTTGAATGGACCTACCTCGCATTAAGTTGATCTTTCTCTACACCCTAGCTATGACTGTAACACTACATTCTGCACTCTCTCCTTTCCTTCCCTATGAATGGTATGCTTTGTCTGTATAGCGCGCAAGAAACAATACTTTTCTCTGGATACTAATACATGTGGCAATAATAAATCAAATCAAATTATCCAGGCCCTATCCCTGTAACCACACATATTTACCCCGCTAATATTCTAACCTACATAGAATCATAGAATCATAGAAACCCTACAGTGCAGAAGGAGGCCATTCGGCCCATCGAGTCTGCACCGACCACAATCCCACCCAGGCCCTACCCCCACATATTTACCCGCTAATACCTCTAACCATGCATCCCAGGACTCTAAGGGGCAATTTTTTTTAACCTGGCCAATCAACCTAACCCGCACATCTTTGGACTGTGGGAGGAAACCGGAGCACCCGGAGGAAACCCACGCAGACACGAGGAGAATGTGCAAACTCCACACAGACAGTGACCCGAGCCGGGAATCGAACCCGGGACCCTGGAGCTGTGAAGCAGCAGTGCTAACCACTGTGCTACCGTACCGCCCAGAGGGACACATCTTGGGACACCAAGGGACAATTTAGTGTGGCCAATCCACCAGTGCTAACCACTATGCCGCCCATACAATGGGGTGCTATGGTTCTTAGCAAGACTGGTGTAAAAAGGTCGCAGATATTTCTCTGGGCGTAGCTGGGGAGGGGGTGGGGGATGCTCACACTTACTTGCAGCCACAGGGAGAAACTTCTTCCGTTTATTCATGTCACTTTTCTCAAGGAATATCTACAAAGCAACAAAATCCATAAATAACAGATATCATGACAAAGTGTACAGTTGAAAGCAGTATATGTAAGTTTGGCAGTAACTAAAGGTGGATTTACACTCTAGATTGGACCGGCACAGGTACAGTTGTATTCTGATAAATCAATCTTATTTTTTGCATTAGTAGACTGCACCATTCAACAAATTCAAGCAGCATAAATAGTGCAGGAAAGCGGGAATTAAGCGCTAAACATTGAATGAAATGATCATTTGCACTGACGCAAATTTCAAAACAGTCAGTTACAGCATCTTAAGTGTTCCATTTCTTTTGACAGAAGAAGCTGTTTGCCCACTAATTCACACCTCACTAAGATGTACTGAATATTAAAATAAAATTACCATCTCCATATTGTGGCAGTAATGTTAATTACTTGGTTTTATCAGCAATGAATTTGTCATCAGTGTGTGCAACACCTGTACCCAACAGCAATGCACTCAGCACAAGCTAATATAAAGCCCATATCCCGTATGGAGAAAAATCTTTAAGCGCACAGGCTGAACTACTCAAGGAACACAAGAATGCTGCAGTTTTAAAGAAAGATTTGGGGAACGATCTTACGGAAAAAAAACTTCAAAGTGACAAACTACAAGGGGGCACAGGTTTAAGGTGCGAGGGGCAAGGTTTAAAGGAGATGTACGAGGCAAGTTTTTTTTAGACAGAGGATGGTGGGTGCCTGGAACTCGCTGCCCGGGGAGGTAGTGGAAGCGGGTACAATCGTGACTTTTAAGGGACATCTGGACAAATACATGGATAGGATGGGAATAGAGGGATATGGTCTCCGGAAGGGGAGGGTGTTTTAGTTCAGTCGGGCAGCATGGTTGGTGCAGGTTTGGGCCTGTTCTTGTGCTGTAATTTTCTTTGTTCTTTGAGTGAGAAAATGGGAATTGTTTCGGCGAACTGCGAGTCGTAATCTTATGACGCTTAGTTGTGGTGCCTGGTGGGCAGTGCCAGGGTGCCTGTTGGGCAGTGCCAGGCAGGCAGAGCCAGGCTGGCACTGCCCCATGGGCACTGCCCGACCCTGCCTCTGACCACCTGGGGGCCTCAATGGGCTCCGATCCCCCTGGCGAGGCCCTCACGTCTGGTCTTCGCTGATGGGGACCAGCTGTGGTTCTCGCCATTCACAAGCTCGACCGGTGAGGAGTTAAGTGTAAATGAGCCTGGACGATAGTGTCCCGGACTCACTAAATATTTAAATCGTCTTTGCATCCTTTCTGGGTGTGAAGCCCATTTCATCGGCTAAACAAAGAACAAAGAACAATACAGTACAGGAACAGGCCCTTCGGCCCTCCAAGCCCGCGCCGCTCCCTGGTCCGAACTAGACCATTCTTTTGTATCCCTCCATTCCCACTCCGTTCATATGACTGTCTAGATAAGACTTAAACGTCCCCAGTGTGTCCGCCTCCACCACCTTGCCTGGCAGCGCATTCCAGGCCCCCACCACCCTCTGTGTAAAATATGTCCCTCTGATATCTGTGTTAAACCTCCCCCCTTCACCTTGAACCTATGACCCCTCGTGAACGTCACCACCGACCTGGGGAAAAGCTTCCCACCGTTCACCCTATCTATGCCTTTCATAATTTTATACACCTCTATTAAGTCTCCCCTCATCCTCCGTCTTTCCAGGGAGAACAACCCCAGTTTACCCAATCTCTCCTCATAACTAAGCCCCTCCATACCAGGCAACATCCTGGTAAACCTCCTCTGTACTCTCTCCAAAGCCTCCACGTCCTTCTGGTAGTGTGGCGACCCGAACTGGACGCAGTATTCCAGATGCGGCCGAACCAACGTTCTATACATCTGCAACATCAGACCCCAACTTTTATACTCTATGCCCCGTCCTATAAAGGCAAGCATGCCATATGCCTTCTTCACCACCTTCTCCACCTGTGACGTCACCTTCAAGGATCTGTGGACTTGCACACCCAGGTCCCTCTGCGTATCTACACCCTTTATGGTTCCGCCATTTATCGTATAGCTCCTCCCTACATTATTTCTACCAAAATGCATCACTTCGCATTTATCAGGATTGAACTCCATCTGCCATTTCTTTGCCCAAATTTCCAGCCTATCTATATCCTTCTGTAGCTTCTGACAATGCTCCTCTCTATCTGCAAGTCCTGCCAATTTTGTGTCGTCCGCAAACTTACTGATCACCCCAGTTACACCTTCTTCCAGATCATTTATATAAATCACAAACAGCAGAGGTTCCAATACAGAGCCCTGCGGAACACCACTAGTCACAGGCCTCCAGCCGGAAAAAGACCCTTCCACTACCACCCTCTGTCTTCTGTGACCAAGCCAGTTCTCCACCCATCTAGCCACCTCCCCCTTTATCCCATGAGATCCAAACTTTTTCACCAGCCTACCATGAGGGACTTTGTCAAACGCTTTACTAAAGTCCATTTAGACGACATCCACGGCCCTTCCCTCGTCAACCATTCTGGTCACTTCTTCAAAAAACTCCACCAGGTTAGTGAGGCATGACCTCCCTCTCACAAAACCATGCTGACTATCGTTAATGAGTTTATTCCTTTCTAAATGCGCATACATCCTATCTCTAAGAATCTTCTCCAACAACTTCCCCACCACGGACGTCAAGCTCACCGGCCTATAATTACCCGGGTTATCCTTCCTACCCTTCTTAAATAACGGGACCACATTAGCTATCCTCCAATCCTCTGGGACCTCACCTGCGTCCAGTGACGAGACAGAGCCGGTACGATCGAGGGAGGCGAGAAACTGGGCGCGTTTCACATCTTCCGCCTCTCATCCTATCAAACCACCTCACCTCATCGAAAGAAGGGCGAGGTCGTAAGATTGCACCCTTGCATTTATATAGCACCTTTCATGACCAGGAAAGCGCTTACGACCAATGAGAACCTTGGAAATGTACTTGCAGAAATGCAACTTGTGGAAGTTAAATTGTTAAAATTAAAGTTCCATAAATCTCTGTCAAGCAATGGAAAATGCTTATCAGCATACAGGCCTTCACTGGGGCCAGTGCTTGCGTATTTAGCACGAACGGCTAATCTTCACCTGCATAAGTCCCGTAAACATTCTGTTTTCGGGCCTTCGCCAGAGGATGAGAAAAAGCAAGAGTTTTTCCATAACAGAAAACCAAAGGCAAGATATGGGGACATGCTATGCAAATGAAGGCTTAGCAGAAGACAGTTTTTCATTGAATCGGAAAGGGTGAAAAGCTAGGGTATGATTGGTGAATATGTCTGAAAACGAAGGATTAGAAAAATTGCTTGTTTCTCATTTGCTGTAATTAATTATAATTGCCAAGTTGTTTGTCTGTAACTTCAGAAACACTCTGCAGAGGGCTGCATGTCTGTTCCTCCAGTGCACAAGTAATTAAAGCTTGTAAGATCGAGTACTTGTAGTCTTTATCTCTGTTTGTACCCAAGTTGACTATAGTACCTAATAGTGCCTCATGTTGCTGGTACCCTAGATCTCCCACAACTACAATGGCTAATTTGCGCACAGCAAGCTCCCATAAACCAAATAATCTGTTACTGTGAGGCCAATTGAGAGGTAAATATTGCCCCCCCCGCACCCCCACTTCTTTCTTTGGCGTCTTTTATCTTATACCTGAGAGAACTGACTGGGCCTCAACTTAACATCTCATCTGAAGAAAAGGCATCCCCAGCATCGCAACACTCTCTCAGTGTTGAATATTTTTGTGCCCACAGACTGGAGTGGGACTTGAACCTACAACCCGCTGGCTCAGAGGCAAGAATGCGACCAACTGAGCCACAGCTGATACGTCGCCAATCCCAAACAGCACTCTTCAAAAAAATTAAGGTATTAAAATCTGCCAGGTTTCCCTGCCGGCTGAGATGGATTCAATCTGATACCTTCCAAGAGAAGTACAAAGTGATCATTTAACCGATTCAGTTCAGTCTTTCTTAATTTACACCCTACTCTTCAAACTGGAGCTGCCATTCTCTATATAATTAGCATAGCGCCGTTTCAATTATGCTGTCTGCGAGAAGCTCATAGCAGTGGCTTTCGAGTCAAGTTGGAAATCTTTGGCAGCTCTGGCAACACCCAGTTAGCGCCTTCAAACATCCTAGAAGCACCCTAATTACAGGGTGCTTACAGGCATCATGATACTTGCTGCTAGCTCATATCGCTCAGATACATAAGACCATAAAACATAGGAGCAGAATTAGGCCACTTGGCCCATCGAGTCTGCTCCACCAATCATGGCTGATATTTTTCTCATCCCCATTCTCCTGACTTTTGCCCATAACCCCTGATCCCCTTATTAATCAAGAACCTATCTATCTCTGTCTTAAAGACACTCAATGACCCGGCCTCCACAGCCTTCTGCGGCAAAGAGTTCCACAGATTCACCACTCTCTGGCTGAAGAAATTCCTCTTCATCTCTGTTTTAAAGGATTGTCCCTCTCGCCTGAGGTTGTGCCCTCTGGTTCTAGTTTTTCCTACTAGTGGAAACATCCTCTCCACGTCCACTCTACCCAGGCCTCGCAGTATCCTGTAAGTTTCAATAAGATCCCCCCTCATCCTTCTAAACTCCAACGAGTACAGACCCAGAGTCCTCAACCGTTCCTCATACGACAAGCTCTTCATTCCAGGGATCATTCTTGTGAACCTCCTCTGGACCCTTTCCAAGGCCAGCACATCCCCCTTCCTTAGATATGGGGCCCAAAACTGCTCACAATACTCCAAATGGGGTCTGACCAGAGCCTTATACAGCCTCAGAAGTACATCCCTGCTCTTGTATTCTCGCCCTCTCGACATGAGAGATGCTCGATGCCCAATATTTGCAATAGTGTCATATTAAAAGTGGTGGCAGTGCAGTTATTATGGATGCCCGGAAGTCTGCTAAGCGACATACCAGTCATCGGCTATTTCGCTAAATCAAAACTGTTCGTGTGTACACCCACTATGAGCAGTGGAAAGCTTATAAAACTTTTGTCAACACACTAAGACACAGGGTGGCACAGTAGTTAGCTGGTTTGATGGGTTCTGCGATGGCTAATCAGTCCAATGCGTGATTCACAATCTCTGCTGGATGAGGGGCAGGTGGCGTTTGAAGGGGTGGGGGTGTGGGGGGGCGGTGGCACGGATGAGTTGTTGGGAGGTTTTGTGTGCTCTCTCCGACATCTCGACTTCACCTCTGCAATTTCCTGACAAAGCTCTCTTGATGTGTTCGGTGCCTCCTGAAGTGAACCTTCTGCCAGTCGCCAGGGTCCCCCAGCAGTCAACCGGGATGTTTGGCCTCTCTCAGGGAATGCTCTGAGGACAACCCTAAAATGTTTCCGTCGTCTTCCTGGGACTCTCCTGCCCTGAGCAAGTTCCACGTACAGTAAGAAGTCTCACGACACCAGGTTTAAAGTCCAACAGGTTTATTTGGTAGCACAAGCTTTCAGAATGTCGCTCCTTCTTCAGGTGAGTTACCAAATAAACCCGTTGGACTTTAACCTGGTGTTGTGAGACTTCTTACTGTGCCCACCCCAATTTCCTGACAAAGCTCTCTTGATGTGTTCGGTGCCTCCTGAAGTGAACCTTCTGCCAGTCGCCAGGGTCCCCCAGCAGTCAACCGGGATGTTTGGCCTCTCTCAGGGAATGCTCTGAGGACAACCCAGGTCCCTGGTGCTGTGAGGGCAGCAGTGCTAACCACAATGCTGCCATCTCTACAAATGGGGTTGTATGGGACAAGTAAACAGCATTATAGTTCATCAGAGCAAAGCCAGAACTTTACGAGAGGGACAGGACTGTCTGCAAATCTTAGGCGTCAGTTTATAAACTACAGAAATGTGGTTTGTAATTTCCATGACTTAATGACCCTTGGAAATTCAGGATTTGTTATTTTTTAAATCACTTTCCTCCAAAAAACTTCTTTAATGTCAACTCCAGGTGTGAAATTGGGGGGGGGGGGGCTCACAGCGCCAGGGACCCGGGTTCAATTCCCGGCTCGGGTCACTATCTGTGTGGAGTCTGCACATTCTCCCCGTCTCTGCATGGGTTTCCTCTGGGTGCTCCGGTTTCCTCCCACAGTCCAGAAGATGTGCGTGTTAGGCGGATTGGCCATTCTAAATTGCCCCTTACTGTCAAAAGATGTGTGGGTTAGGTGCATTGACCATGCTAAATTGCCCCTTAGTGTCCCAGGATGCTTAGGTTAGAGGGATTAGCGGGTAAATATGTGGGGTTACGGGGATAGGGCCTGGGTGGGATTGTGGTCAGTGCAGGCTCGATGGGCTGAATTGCCTCCTTCTGCACTGTAGGGATTCTATGGATTCTAAGACCATCTGAGTGAGATTGCTGCCTTGTAAATACTCCCAGATATCAATTATTCCCCATGTGATGCTATTATTGGGAAACGAATCAGGGAACAATAATCTGTGGTCGATTATAGAGAAACTCTTGTAATAATTATCTCACTAACCAATACCTTGGTTGACTTCAGTTTCAGACTCTCGATGTACCATATCCAGGAAATCACACAGAATAAGCTTCATTTTATCATATAGTTTAAAGGCTGGGATTGCAGAGTGTAATATTATCCCTATTTTCATAGAAATCATAGAATCCTACAGTGCAGAAAGAGGCCATTGGGCCCATCGAGTCTGCACCGACCACAATCCCACCCAGGCCCTACCCCCATATCCCTACATATTTACCCGCTAATCCCTCTAACCTACACATCTCGGGACACTAAGGGGCAATTTTTATCATGGCCAATCAATCTGAGTCGCACATCTTTGGACTGTGGGAGGAAACCAGAGCAAACCCACGCAGACCCGAGGAGAATGTGCAAACTCAGCACAGACAGTGACCCAAGCCGGGAATCGAACCCAGGTCCCTGGAGCTGTGAAGCAGCAGTGCTAACCACTGTGCTACCGTGCCGCCCCTTATTTTGTTACAGTGGCTATCCGCATTCTGAAGCGGATTTCAGTAAATGTACAACAATCCGTACATTGTTACCGCTCCACACGGCCATCTCTGCTGTGATGGTTTCTGGTGGCAAGAGGCTGCCAGATGTTTTAAAGCAGAATTATTATTGTTGATTACAGCCTTTAATGGCGCATCCACTCTGCACGTTTATCCCCAAAGCCCAATGGTTAGAGGGCTCACAGAGATATATGATCCTTCAATTATACCCCACAACCAATGAGGAAAAACACAGAAAACAAAAAACAACCATGAACACGGCGAAACTCAAGAGGGAATACCGCAAACGCATCGAGAAAGCTTGCTTTCCTCTCACAACTTTCGCAAGATTGGGAGTCTCCCCGCGCGAGCGTGCAAATTAGCAGCAGAAGGCCACTCGGGCCCTTGAGCATGCTCTGCCCTTCAATAAGAACATGGCCAATCATCGCAGCCAATGGCGCACTTTATGATGCAATGCAGAAAAGCAGGGTGCCAATTTGGACACAGCAAGATCCCACAAATGGTAAAAGGACAATGGCTATTATTTGTGGGGTTGACCAAGGGATAAATACTGTTAAGGACTCACAAGGAGTGCTTTGGGATCTTCCACAGCCCACTGAGAGGGCTGGTGGGTGGAAGTCTCACCTGAGAATCTCCCCTTTCATCTCTCTCCACTACGACTCAACAATTTTTACAGATGCACCATCGAAAGCATCCGTTCTGGATGTATCACAGCTTGGTATGGCTCCTGCTCTGCCCAAGACCGCAAGAAACTACAAAGGCTTGTGAACATAACATCACTCAAACCAACCTCCCATCCATTGACTCTGTCTACACTTCCCGCTGCCTCGGAAAAGCAGCCGGCATAATTAAGGACCCCATGCACCCCGGACATTCTCTCTTCCACCTTCTTCCGTCGGGAAAAAGATACAAAAGTCTGAGGCCACGTACCGACCGACTCAAGATCAGCTTCTTCTCTGCTGCCATCAGACTTTTGAATGGACCTACCTTGCATTAAGTTGATCTTTCTCTACACCCTAGCGATGACTGTAATACTACATTCTGCACTCTCCTTTCCTTCTCTATGAACGGTATGCTTTGTCTGTATAGCACGCAAGAAACAAAACTTTACACTGTATGCTAATGCATGTGACAATAATAAATCAAATCAAATCCAAATTGTGGGGTTGACTGAGGGATAAATACTATCAAAGACTCACATAGATTGCTTTGGGATCTTCTGTAGCCCACTGAGAGGGCTGGTGGGTGGAAGCCTCACCTGAGAATCTCCCCTTTCACTTCTCTCTGCTACATATCTCACCAATTTTTATAGATGCACCATAGAAAGCATTCTTCCTGGTGTATCACAGCTTGGTATGGCTCCTGCTCTGCCCAAGACTGCAGGGAACTACAAAGGGTTGAGCACGAAGCCCAGTCCATCACTCAAACCAGCCTCCCATCCATTGACTCTGTCTACACTTCCCGCTGCCTCGACAAAGCAGCCAGCATAATTAAGGACCCCACGCACCCCGGACATTCTCTCTTCCACCTTCTTCCATCGGGAAAAAGATACAAAAGTCTGAGGTCACGTACCAACCGACTCAAGAACAGCTTCTTCCCTGCTGCCATCAGACTTTTGAAGGAACTTACCTTATATTAAGTTGGTCTTTCTCTAAACCAGTGGTTCCCAAAGGGTGCGGCGAGAGAGGATGGCGGGAAGATTCAAGGTCAATCAAAGAAACATTTAAACATTCATGTATAGAAACCTGTAGAAGTTTCCAGAATTCATGCCATCTCTCTTTGTGTTAAGACTTAACACCAGTGTGGCGCGCCGCACCCTTTGGGAACCACTGCGGGCTAAACCCGAGCTATGACTATAACACTACATTCTGCACTCTCTCCTTTCCTTCTCTATGAACGGTATGCTTTGTCTGTATAGCGCGCAAGAAACAATACTTTTCACTGTATGTTAATGCATGTGACAATAATAAATCAAAATTAGATCAGAAAGTGGCACCTCTGGCAGGGTGGCACTCCCTGGGTACTGTAGTGGGAGAGTGGGGCAATTTGGTGTCCCAAGTCCTCTCGGGTTTTTAAACTGGAAGGTAAAGAGAGATTCCCAGTGAGGGTCTGGATGGACACTCACCTTCCCCGCCCCCCACCATCCGCCACCAAATTAACAGCTCGACAACCCTTAGAAATTCAGGATTCCTTATTTTTCGAATCACTTTCCTCCAACAAACTTGTTTCATGTCAATTCCAGGTGTGAGATTGGGTGGCACAGTGGGTTAGCAACTGCTGCCTCACAGCGCCAGGGACCCGGGTTCAATTCCCGAGCTCGGGTCACTGTCTGTGTGGAGTCTGCACGTTCTCCCCGTGTCTGCGTGGGTTTCCTCCGGGAGCTCCGGTTTCCTCCCACAGTCTGAAAGACGTGCTGGTTGGGGTGGATTGGCCGTGCTAAATTCCCCCTCAGTGTTACCCAAACAGGCGCCGGAGTGTGGCAACTAGGGGATTTTCACAGTAACTTCATTGCAGTGTTAATGTAAGCCTACCTGTGACTAATAAATAAGTTTACTTTGGCTGGTGGCTGAGTTTATGAATAAACTCTCAGTCTCTCTCTCTTCACACGACGCCCAGCCTTTCCCGCCCAACCAGACCAGGGCAGCGCGCCTGCGCGCCATTGCCTGGCCCCACGGGTAATGTAGTTCTCCCCCCCCCGCCCTGATTAAGAACTACAAACAGACCCGACATGCACTGCGCGCGGGGGTTGGATGGGGCGCCACGTCCGTCCAGAAGGCTTCCAACCGCCTCTTCACGACAGTGCTGTGAAGCGCGCGGGGACGCTGGGCGGCAGTACGGGCACGGTGAAGCAGCCGCTACTTTACGGCTAGGGCTCGTGGAAGGGAATCTTTTGCGACAGTATGGGCACGGCCGCCTCTTTGCGACCGTGAGGTCAAGTCCATCAACCATCTTTACCACAGCACGGTCAAGTGCATGGGAATCTTTGCGACAGTGCTGGCAAGGCCGCCTCTTGGCGACGGCGCACATCGAATAGGTGTCTTTGCGACAGTGTGGGCAGCACCGTCTGATTGTTATTGAACGCTGCGGAGGGGGGGCGGTGTTAGGCGGAGTTTTATTTTTGGGTGTGTGAAGGAGGAGGTGAGCGAGGAGGGGGCGAAATCAAACACCCCCAGAGGAATTTAAAACCGCCCAGGCGGCCGGCGCGGTTCACCTGAGGCTCTGGGGGATGCCCTTTGATCTCCCCCCGCCGGCATTAAAACAGCAAGAGAAAAGGATTGGAATTTCCTCCTCCCGGGCCATGGGACTCTGCCCGAGATGAACAGGAATAAGAAGTCTCCCGAGCCCAGGGGCCGGGGGGCGGCCAGAGCGCGCCAGGTAAGAGGGGGAGGGGCAGCTGTCAATCACTGAGGGGGGAGGGGCAGCTGTCAATCACTGAGGGGGGAGGGGCAGCTGTCAATCACTGAGGGGGAGGGGCAGCTGTCAATCACTGGGGGGCAGCTGTCAATCACCCGGGGGGGCGGGGCAGCTGTCAATCACCCGAGGGGAGGGGCAGCTGTCAATCACTGGGGGGCAGCTGTCAATCACCCGGGGGGCGGGGCAGCTGTCAATCACCCGAGGGGAGGGGCAGCTGTCAATCACTGAGGGGAGGGGCAGCTGTCAATCACTGAGGGGAGGGGCAGCTGTCAATCACTGAGGGGAGGGGCAGCTGTCAATCACAGGTGGGAGGGGCAGCTGTCAATCACAGGTGGGAGGGGCAGCTGTCAATCACAGGTGGGAGGGGCAGCTGTCAATCACTGAGGGGAGGGGCAGCTGTCAATCATTGAGGGGAGGGGCAGCTGTCAATCACAGGTGGGAGGGGCAGCTGTCAATCACAGGTGGGAGGGGCAGCTGTCAATCACAGGTGGGAGGGGCAGCTGTCAATCACAGGTGGGAGGGGCAGCTGTCAATCACTGGGGGCAGCTGTCAATCACTGGGGGCAGCTGTCAATCACTGGGGGGCAGCTGTCAATCACTGGGGGGCAGCTGTCAATCACTGGGGGGCAGCTGTCAATCACTGGGGGGCAGCTGTCAGTCACTGGGGGGCAGCTGTCAGTCACTGGGGGGCAGCTGTCAATCACTGGGGGGCAGCTGTCAGTCACTGGGGGGCAGCTGTCAGTCACTGGGGGGCAGCTGTTAAATTGATAAATTCTTGATTTCTCGAGGAATTAAGGGCTATGGGGAGAGAGCGGGTAAATGGAGTTGAAATCAACCATGATTGAATGGTGGAGTGGACTCGATGGGCCGAATGGCCTTACTTCCGCTCCTATGTCTTATGGTCTTATGGTCTTATAGTCACCCGGGGGGAGGGGCAGCTGTCAATCACTGGGGGGCAGCTGTCAATCACTCGGGGGGAGGGGCAGCTGTCAATCACTCGGGGGGGGGGCAGCTGTCAATCACTCGGGGGGGGGGCAGCTGTCAATCACCAGGGGGGCGGGGCAGCTGTCAATCACGGGGGGGACAGGGCAGCTGTCAATCACTGGGGGGCAGCTGTCAGTCACCCGGGGGGAGGGGCAGCTGTCAATCACTGGGGGGCAGCTGTCAGTCACCCGGGGGGACAGGGCAGCTGTCAATCACTGGGGGGCAGCTGTCAGTCACCCGGGGGGAGGGGCAGCTGTCAATCACTCGGGGGGGGGGGGCAGCTGTCAATCACTCGGGGGGGGGGGGGGGGGCAGCTGTCAATCACCAGGGGGGCGGGGCAGCTGTCAATCACGGAGGGACAGGGCAGCTGTCAATCACTGGGGGGCAGCTGTCAATCACTCAAGGGGAGGGGCAGCTGTCAATCACTCAGGGGGGCGGGGCAGCTGTCAATCACCCGGGGGCGGGGCAGCTGTCAATCACTAAAGGGGAGGGGCAGCTGTCAATCACTCGGGGAGGGGCAGCTGTCAATCACCCGGGGAGGGGCAGCTGTCAATCACCCGGGGAGGGGCAGCTGTCAATCACCGGGGGAGGGGCAGCTGTCAATCACCGGGGGAGGGGCAGCTGTCAATCACAGGTGGGAGGGGCAGCTGTCAATCACAGGTGGGAGGGGCAGCTGTCAATCACAGGTGGGAGGGGCAGCTGTCAATCACTGGGGGCAGCTGTCAATCACTGGGGGCAGCTGTCAATCACTGGGGGGCAGCTGTCAATCACTGGGGGGCAGCTGTCAATCACTGGGGGGCAGCTGTCAATCACTGGGGGGCAGCTGTCAATCACTGGGGGGCAGCTGTCAATCACTGGGGGGCAGCTGTCAGTCACTGGGGGGCAGCTGTCAGTCACTGGGGGGCAGCTGTCAGTCACTGGGGGGCAGCTGTCAGTCACTGGGGGGCAGCTGTCAGTCACTGGGGGGCAGCTGTCAGTCACTGGGGGGCAGCTGTCAGTCACTGGGGGGCAGCTGTCAGTCACTGGGGGGCAGCTGTCAGTCACTGGGGGGCAGCTGTCAGTCACTGGGGGGCAGCTGTCAGTCACTGGGGGGCAGCTGTCAGTCACTGGGGGGCAGCTGTCAGTCACTGGGGGGCAGCTGTCAGTCACTGGGGGGCAGCTGTCAGTCACTGGGGGGCAGCTGTCAGTCACTGGGGGGCAGCTGTCAGTCACTGGGGGGCAGCTGTCAGTCACTGGGGGGCAGCTGTCAGTCACTGGGGGGCAGCTGTCAGTCACTGGGGGGCAGCTGTCAGTCACTGGGGGGCAGCTGTCAGTCACTGGGGGGCAGCTGTCAGTCACTGGGGGGCAGCTGTCAGTCACTGGGGGGCAGCTGTCAGTCACTGGGGGGCAGCTGTCAGTCACTGGGGGGCAGCTGTCAGTCACTGGGGGGCAGCTGTCAGTCACTGGGGGGCAGCTGTCAGTCACCCGGGGGGAGGGGCAGCTGTCAATCACTGGGGGGCAGCTGTCAATCACTCGGGGGGGGGGGGGCAGCTGTCAATCACTCGGGGGGGGGGGCAGCTGTCAATCACTCGGGGGGGGGGGGGGGGGCAGCTGTCAATCACCGGGGGGCGGGGCAGCTGTCAATCACGGGGGGACAGGGCAGCTGTCAATCACTGGGGGGCAGCTGTCAGTCACCCGGGGGGAGGGGCAGCTGTCAATCACTGGGGGGCAGCTGTCAATCACTCAAGGGGAGGGGCAGCTGTCAATCACTCAGGGGGGCGGGGCAGCTGTCAATCACCCGGGGGGCGGGGCAGCTGTCAATCACTAAAGGGGAGGGGCAGCTGTCAATCACCCGGGGAGGGGCAGCTGTCAATCACCCGGGGAGGGGCAGCTGTCAATCACCCGGGGAGGGGCAGCTGTCAATCACCCGGGGAGGGGCAGCTGTCAATCACCGGGGGAGGGGCAGCTGTCAATCACCGGGGGAGGGGCAGCTGTCAATCACAGGTGGGAGGGGCAGCTGTCAATCACAGGTGGGGGGGGCAGCTGTCAATCACAGGTGGGAGGGGCAGCTGTCAATCACGGGGAGGGGCAGCTGTCAATCACGGGGAGGGGCAGCTGTCAATCACGGGGAGGGGCAGCTGTCAATCACGGGGGAGGGGCAGCTGTCAATCACGGGGGCGGGGGCAGCTGTCAATCACGGGGGAGGGGCAGCTGTCAATCACGGGGGGGGCAGCTGTCAATCACTCAGGGTGCGGGGCGGCTGTCAATCACTGAGGAGGGGCGGCTGTCAATCACTGGGGGGAGGGGCGGCTGCCAATCACTGAGGGGGAAACCGGAGCATCCGGAGGAAACCCATGCAGACACGGGGAGAACGTGCAGACTCCGCACGGACAGTGACCCCATCCGGGATTGAACCAGTGCTAACCACTGTGCCACCCCAAAGGTGAGGGGCAGCAGTGAATCACTCGGACTGGGGGAGGGGAGCAGCAGACACAGAGGGAGAGACTCTGCATTTGTATAGCAACTTTTTCCACTACCAGCAACTCCCCCCCCCCCCCCCCCAAGCTTTTTATTTAGTGCTGTCATTTGATTTGATTTATTATTGTTACATGTATTGGGATACAGTGAAAAGTATTGTTTCTTGGGGGCTATACGGGCAAAGCACAACACAAGGTTAAAGTTCAACAGGTTTATTTGGTAGCACGAGCTTTCGGAGCTCGTGTAAGAGTTGATAGGGGAGAAGGAAAGGAGAGGGTGCAGAATGTAGTGTTACAGTCATAGCGAGGGTGTAGAGAAAGACCATTTAATGGGGCGACACAGTGGTTAGCACTGCTGCCTCATAACACCAGGAACCCGGCGACCAGGCGATTTTCACAGTAACTTCATTGCAGTGTTAATGTAAGTCTACTTGTGACACTGATAAATAAACTTAAACTTATAAACTGCCCGTGTCTCTGTAGGTGTCCTCCGGGTGCTCCGGTTTCCTCCCACACTCCAAAGATGTGCAGGTTCGATGGATTGGCCATGCTAAATTGCCCCTTAGTGTCAGGGGGATTTAGCAGGGTAAATACATGAGGTTACGGGGATAGGGCCCGCATGGGATTGTTGTCGGTGCAGGCTCGATGGGCCGAATGGCCTCCTTCTGCACAGTAGGGATTCTATGGCAGTAGGAAAGAAGCTGTTCTTGAGTCGGTTGGTTTGCAGACTTTTTATCCTTTTCCCAATGGAAGAAGGTGGACGAGAGAATGTCCGGAGTGTGTGGGGTCCTTGATTATGCCGGCTGCTTTGCCGAGGCAGCGGGAAGTGTAGACAGAGTCAATGGATGGGAAGCTGGTTTGAGTGATGGACTGGGCAGGAAACAAATTTTAGTTAAAAGTTAGTCAGGAAACAAAATTTGCGCACAGTAAGATCCCACAAGCAGCAATTTGACAATCCATCACCACCAGCAGATGATGTTTTTATTCTGGGTGGCAAAGACTTGCATTCCTGATCGCACTTTTCAGGACTGCTGGGTGCCTCACCTGAGCACCCTGAATCATAGAATCCCTGCAGTGCAGAAGGAGGCCATTTGGCCCACCATCAAGCCTACACTGACAATAATCTCATCCAGGCGCTATCCCCTGAACCCCACGTATTTACCCTGCTAATCTCCCTGACGTGGCCAATCCACCGAACCCGCACATCTGTGGACTAGGGTTAGGGTTAACCGATGAGCAGGAGTGTGAGAGGGAGGATGGGAAAGTTTAGGTGTGAGGAGAGAGAGGTCAGGGTTGATTTGTTCAGAGCAGGGGGGGATAAACCTGGTCCAGGTGTACAAAATTATGAGGAATGCAGACAGGCAAAAATCTTTACCCTGAGTAGAGGGGTCAATAGCCAGGGAGCAGAGATTTAAGGCAGGAGATTTAGAGGGGATTTGAGGAAAAACCTTTGCACCCAGAGGGTGATGGGATCTGGAACTCGCTGCCTGAAAGGGTGGTGAAGGCAGGAACCCTCAACATTTAAAAAGCATTTAAATGAGCACTTGAAACGCCGTAGCGCACAAGGCTACGGACCAAGTGAATTGTAGTGCAGGAAATTATTTGATTTTAATTTTTTGGGGGATGTTGATCGAGGGATAAGTATCAGCTCGTGCGCATGGGGCACACCCCCTGCTTTTTTTAAAAAACAGTATTGAGGGATCTTTTGCATTCGCCAATGAGAGCGAAAGGCATTGCCAACGGTGCGGCACTCCCTCAGTGCTGCACTGGAGTGTCAGCCTTGGGGGGGTTTTTTTGTGCACAAGTCCTGGATTGGGACTTGAACCCACAACCCTCTGACCCAGAGGCAAGAGTGGTACCAACGGAGCTCTGACTGACTATTGGGGTATCTAGAAAAGTCTCTGAAAAACATTGGAAAGCATTGCAGCGTTTTGCGTGACAACATTTTATGAATACAGTATTTTGCAGCATAGAAACTACTCAGTGTGTACAACAGCTTGCATACGGAATCCTAAGTTTATAGCAAAAACAGAAAATGCTGGAAAATCTCAGCAGGTCTGACAGCATCTGTGGGGAGGGAATAGAGCCAATGTTTCGAGTCGAGATGGCCCTTTGTCAGACTAAGAGACCTAGTCCATATCCCTCTATTCGTTGCATATTCATGTGCTTATCTAAAAGCCCCTTAAACATCCCTATCGTATCTGCCTCCACCACCACCGCTCCTGGCAGCGCGTTCCAGACACTTGCCCATCTCTGTGTAAAAAAACTTGATGTGGAGATGCCGGCATTGGACTGGGGTAAACACAGTAAGAAGTTTAACAACACCAGGTTAAAGTCCAACAGGTTTATTTGGTAGCAAAAGCCACAAGCTTTCGGAGCCTTAAGCCCCTTCTTCAGGTGAGTCACCTGACGAAGGAGCAGCGCTCCGAAAGCTTGTGGCTTTTGCTACCAAATAAACCTGTTGGACTTTAACCTGGTGTTGTTAAACTTCTTACTAAAAAAACTTGCCCCTCACATCTCCTTTGAACATTCCCCCCTCCCACCTTAAGTGCAAGCCCCCTAGTATTAGACATTTCAACTCTGGGAAAAAGATTCTGACTGTCAACCCCATCTGTGCCTCTCATGGTTTTATAGACTTCTATCAGGTCTCCCCTCAGCCTCCGCCGCTCCAGAGAAAACAACCCTGATTTGTCCAGCCTCTCCTTATAGCTCAAACCCTCTAACCCAGGCAGCTTCCTGGTAAACCTCTTCCGCAGCCTCTCCAAAGTGGTGACCAGAATTGAACTCAATACTCTTAAATGTGGCCTTAGCAAAGCTTTATAAAGCTGCAACGTGACAATTAGAAGGTACCCTGTGAGAAGTTTATCACAAGGCATTCAAAGGTATTGTCTTAAGTATGGCTACTGCCTTCTCCAGTAACTGACAACACTGCTACACAGTGTAGGACATGGGATTAATCTTGTGTGGTTTTATCCCTTGTGTTGATCTGATTAATTAACAGTTGGACTGTGCAGCCTCCTCTGCTGCAGGAATAACACAAGAACATACACAAGATCAAATATCACTTGTGGCTTTTAATTATTTCCAATGGATAAATTAAATGATGTATTATATGTTTTTTTTGTCGCTGTTAAAAGTATAATTTAACTTGTTAAATTAAATACTTGGGCTGCAGTAACAAAAAACTTTAATTGTGGCACAGTGGTTAGCACTGCTGCCTCACAGCACCAGGGACCCGGGTTCAATTCCAGCCTCGGGTCACTGTCTGTGTGGAGTTTGCACATTCTCCCCGTGTCTGCGTGGGTTTCTTCCGGGTGCTCCGGTTTCCTCCCACAGTCCAAAGATGTGCGCGTTAGGTGGATTGGCCATGCTAAATTGCCCCTTCGTGTCAGGAAGATTAGCAGGGTAAATACGTGGGGTTACGGGGATAGGGCTTGGGTGGGATTGTGGTCAGTGCAGACTCGATGGGCCAAATGGCCTCCTTCTGCACTGTAGGGATTCTATGAATAGTATGATTGTTTGACACCTTGTTCTACGTTGGTTAGAACATAGCGAGCTGGAGTAGGCCACACTGCCCCTTGAGCCTACTCTGCCATTTGATAAGATGGGTGGTATGGTGGCACAGTGGTTAGCACTGCTGCCTCACAGCGCCAGGGACCCGGATTCAATTCCCGGCTTGGGTCACAGTCTGTGCGGAGTCTGCACGTCCTCCCCGTGTCTGCGTGGGTTTCCTCCCACAGTCTGAAAGACATGCTGGTTAGGTGGATTGGCCATGCTAAAATTCTCCCTCAGTGTACCCGAACAGGCACTGGAGCGTGGCAACTCGAGGATTTTCACAATAACTTCATTGCAGTGTTAGTGTAAGCCCACTTGTGACGCTAGTGAATAAATAAAGTTCACGTTTTGCACCAGGAAACAAACGATTAGGTTTTTGTTGTGAAGTGTTTTAAGCTGTTCGGAGAATATGGTGAGGTCTCACACAGCAACAAGCTTTATTTTTCTTTTGATTGCAGTTTGATTGAGGGCAGCTCATGGTGTATTGACAGCACAGTTGATACCGTTAGTGTTGAGTCTGAGAGTTGAGATCTAGCCCCGCATCATTGCAAAGCAGAGTGGGAATTTTTGAAGGAGGAAGGCTTGCTGTACTTTGCCTCTCTGGTAATTCTGAGCTTCAGGACTCTCTCTGAAGGCTTCACTGAGGAGTTTGCTGTTGACTGAGGGGTTTTGAACAAAGAACAGTACAGCACAGGAACAGGCCTTCAGCCCACCAAGTCTGTGCTGACACAGATGCCTCTATAATCTAATATTTTCTTGCCTCTATGTGGTCCATACCCCTCTTCCCTGTCTATTCATGTATTTATCCAGATGCCTCTTGAATGTTATAGAATCTGCTTCCACCACCTCCTCCGGCAGCACATTCCAGACATTCACCACCCTGTGTGTGAAAACCTGCCTCTTACATCTCTTTTAAGCTTCCCCCCTCTCACTCTCAAACTATGCCCCCGAGTAATTAACCCTTCAACCCTGGGGAAAAAAGACTCTGACTATCCACTCTATCCAAGCTTGACATAATCTTGTAAACCTCCATCAGTCAACATCATTTGATGTCGCCCATGATCGCTGTACCCCGTGCAACCCAATTGTACAAAATGGTGGGGCCTCTTTTGAAAGTCAGCACCTACCCAAAGCAAAGGGAAAACACGAGGAGAGGAAATTCTGAGCCTGCAACTCTGTCATCCACAGTACCTATCCTGTTTGTCAGCAGGTTTTTATTCATTTATGAGACATGGATGTCACTGGCTGGGCCAGCATTTATTGCCCATCCCTAGTTGCCCTTGGAGGGCAATTGAGAGCCAATCGCACATTACTGTGGCTCGGGAGTCACGTGGGCCAGACCGGGTAAGGATAAGAACATAAGAACATAAGAAATAGGAGCAGGAGTAGGCCATCTAGCCCCTCGAGCCTGCCCCGCCATTCAATAAGATCATGGCTGATCTGAAGTGGATCAGTTCCACTTACCCGCCTGATCCCCATAACCCCTAATTCCCTTACCGATCAGGAATCCGTCTATCCGTGATTTAAACATATTCAACGAGGTAGCCTCCACCACTTCAGTGGGCAGAGAATTCCAGAGATTCACCACCCTCTGAGAGAAGAAGTTCCTCCTCAACTCTGTCCTAAACCGACCCCCCTTTATTTTGAGGCTGTACCCTCTAGTTCTGGTTTCCTTTCTAAGTGGAAAGAATCTCTCCACCTCTACCCTATCCAGCCCCTTCATTATCTTATAGGTCTCTATAAGATCCCCCCTCCGCCTTCTAAATTCCAACGAATACAAACCCAATCTGCTCAGTCTCTCCTCTTAATCAACACCCCTCATCTCTGGTATCAACCTGGTGAACCTTCTCTGCACTCCCTCTAAGGCCAATATATCCTTCCGCAAATAAGGGGACCAATACTGCACACAGTATTCCAGCTGCGGCCTCACCAATGCCCTGTACAGATGCAGCAAGACATCTCTGCTTTTATATTCAGATTTCCTTCCCTGGAGGACACTAGTGAACCAGAAGGGTTTTTCCGACCATGGTTTCATGGTCATCAGTAGATTCTTAATTCCAGATACTTTTTCAGGAATTCAAATTCCACCCTCTGCCGTGGCGGGATTCGAACCCAGGTCCCAGAACGTTAGCTGAGTTCCTGGATTAATAGTCTAGCGATAATACCACTCGGCCGTCACCTGCCCAGGTAATGTCTTAAATTAGTGAAAGAGAGGTGTTTTTATGACAATCCAATAGTTTTGTAGTCACCATTACTAATTAATGCGCTGGGTTTCAGTTCCCTAGCTTTTGTCATGGGGTTTAAACATGTCACTGGTTTATTAGTCCAGTAGCAGACCATGCGAGTGAGCCTGTGCGCACTTCATCAGCGCTGTTCCAACCGTGAAATTTCCTTCATTGTTGATGCATTTAATATTGGGTGAAATTCACCAAGGAGGATGCATGTTCTGTGTCAGTAGTGTCCGCGACCAACAGCGATTTACATCAAGCAACAGAGCATAAGCTGTGATGCCGCGGAATCTGGACGATTTCTGTTCAGGGTTGCCACTGGGATTTGAGTAAAACTGGCTGCGTGCAATTTCCATTCCTGTCCATCGCAACGATACGCAGCAGCGCAGCTGCAGAGTTAACAGCGGTTACACAGAGACTTAGGCTCTGGGGGAGCAATGCAGCACACCGCTAGCGCGCATTTATTATGCAGCATCTTTTAAACCATCCATAAAGTGTGTTCGCTATTCCATGCACGGATGAGCTGTCTGTGACAAGTAGTCATGATGTGGAGATGCCGGCGTTGGACTGGGGTAAGCACAGTAAGAAGTCTCACAACACCAGGTTAAAGTCCAACAGGTTTATTTGGTAGCAAATACCATTTGCTACCAAATAAACCTGTTGGACTTTAACCTGGTGTTGTGAGACTTCTTACTGTGACAAGTAGACCATGTGCATGACATCAGTCGAAAGCAACTGAGGATTGCTGCACGTGGATATGAGGTGTTGTGACATCAGAGCCAGTATATCAGGAGGACTGGCAGCATCTGGAAACTTTTGAGTCTATTTATTAGTGTCACTAGTAGGCTTACATGAACACTGCAATGAAGTTACTGTGAAAATCCCCCAGTCGTCACACTCCGTCTGTTCGGGTACACTGAGGGAGAATTTAGTACAGCCAATGCACCCTCACCAGCACGTCTTTCAGACTGTTGCAGAAAATCGGAGCACCCGGAGGAAACCCATGCAGACTCCACACAGTGTCTCAAAGCTAGGAATTGAACGCAGGTCCCTGGCGCTGTGAGGCAGCAGTGCTAACCACTGTGCCACCCAGGCACAGTTCCAACTGACCTTTTCAAGCTTCAGATAGATCTGCTTATTTAGCTTTCATCATTAACATTTTGGGTGTGTCTGAGCATGGCACTTTGAACTTTGTAGCTTCAGGAGTGGAGTAGTGAAGGATAGTCCAATCCTTGTCAAGTCCACAAGGGAGACGAGGAACTGCCCAGAGATTTCCTTAAATTGGCTGTGTTTTTATTTTGGCTAAGGGGCTGGGGAAATGATATATTTGTGCTCATAGAATCCCTACAGTGCAGAAGGAGGCCATTTGGTCCATCGAGCCTGTACCGACCCTATTCCTGTAACCCCACGTATTTACCATACAAATCCCCTGGCACTAAGGTAAATTTAACACGGCCAATCAACCTAACACGCACATCTTTAGGCTGTGGGAGGAAACCGGAGCACCCGGAGGAAACCCACGCAGACACGGGGGAGAAGGTACAAACTCCACACAGACAGTGACCCAAGCCGGGAATCGAACCCGGGTCCCTGGCGCTGTGAGGCAGCAGTGCTAACCACTGTGCCACCGTGCCGCCCTATGATGGAAGTGGGGGTGACCTGGGTTTGTCTGGCTGAGATGCTGAATTGAGTATCATGTGCAAAGTGCGATCTTATATTCCCCTTCCTGTTTTTATTGCTGCAGTGAATGAGCCAAGAGATAACACCAATTTCATTGGAATTTTTATGTTGTTATGAACAGGAGTGTCCGTTCAAACGACACTGAACTTTCCTCCCACACCCATCCGTAAACAGAAGGTGCTTTGAAATTTTTTTTCCTTTAATAAACAGTGGCATATTTCCCAGATCCTGGGTTTTTGTATGATCCAATTTCTTGAATCATAGAATCCCTACAGTGCAGAGGGAGGCCATTTGGCCCATCGAGCCTGCACCGACCACAATCCCACCCAGGCCCTATCCCCGTAACCACGCGTAATTAATCCTGCTAATCCCCCTGACACTAAGGGGCAATTTTAGCATGGCCAATCCACCTAACCCGCACATCTTTGGAGTGTGGGAGGAAACCAGAGGACCCGGAGGAAACCCACGCAGACACGGGGAGAATGTGTGGAGGTTGCACAGACAGTGACCCAAGGCCGGAATTGAACCCGGGTCCCTGGCACTGTGAGGCAGCAGTGTTTACCACTATTCTACTAATAACTCCACAGCAGACTCCAGATGGGATTAGCTCAGAAGGTTCAGAAACCGGGAAGCAAGTACGGAATTTCCTCCTCCTCCAGTTTCAGTAGAGAGGAATAAAAGGTTTTTCAGTACTGAGACCACGTAAAATATAAAGTATTGGTTCACGTGAGTTTCAGAGTCAAATTCTAATGAAGAATTCTTCCACAGAGGCTATTCTGGTGGTGTTCACGTCACAGGGCAAAATAGGTTCACACAAATGAATCTGATGGTACGAAGCTTCCAGCAGAGTCAAGTGAGGTGTTGGGTTGTTAGCGGGGTTGTCCAGCCTGGCCAGGGCTTGCTTTGGCATGGCCTGCCTGACAGGTGTTAAACAGCAGACTCAAGAAGGCAATACAAACCTGTTCAACAAGCCAGAGTCTGAGCTCATGTGACAATGCTTTCAGCAAGGGATGTTTATCCAGTGTCAGGAAGTTGGCTTTGTCTTCCAGGCTGATAATGTCTCAGCCATTATGGGTCGGCAGATGTGCTACTGATGAGAACTTGGTGTTCAGGAAGCGATTTGTCTTCGTGGACTCTCCAACTCCACTGGCAAATGGTTTGTCAAATGCAAATTGCCTTGGTGTAGCTGCCTTTGAAATTGGGTTGTCTGGTCCCCAGGTGGTCTGGTGGCACAGTGGTTAGCACTGCTGCCTCACAGCGCCAGGGACCCGGGTTCAATTCCGGCCTCGGGTGACTGTCTGTGCGGAGTCTGCACATTCTCCCCATGTCTGCGTGGGTTTCCTCTGGGTGCTCCGGTTTCCTCCCATAGTCCAAAGATGTGCGGGTTAGGTGGATTGGCCATGCTAAATTGTCTCTTAGTGTCAGGGGGATTAGCTAGGGTAAAGGCAAGGTGTTGTGGGGATAGGGCCTGGGTGGGATTGTGGCCGGTGCAGACTCGATGGGCCGAATGGCCACCTCCTGCACTGTAGGGTTCTATGGTTCTAAGTCCTCCGACGCCCCAAGGTGTTGTCCTGGACGATACAGAACTCTCAGACAGAGGGTACCCATCTTACTTATCTTTGTTCAGTTTGAAAAAAATGCAGTTTAAAATAGCAATAAGGGTATTTTATTGAAAAAAAACCATACAGGGTTAGGTTCTGAAAGTGCTGGAAAATCTCAGCAGGTCTGTGGAGCGAGAATAGAGCTAATGTTACGAGTCAGGATAACCCTTCGTCAGAGCAGGGTTGGGTTCTGTTCGGCTATAATATAGAAGTGCTGTCCCTTGTGTTACAGATCACTAAATTCATAGAAACTGTGTGTTTTTTCAGCTTGGATTGCTGGTGGACCTTTCACCGGACAGTATGATGATGGATGTGAATGGTGATGAGAACGATGCTGATTTGGAAGCGGAACTGGCAGCGATAACTGGAGAAAGGCCAGCTGACCGAGGCAAACCAAAAGGAAAAGGTATGTGACCTGACAGCTTCCCCCTTGACCGAAAGCACAGTAAATACCCCCCGAGGTTTTGACCGAAGTTTTTTCCACCTACCTCCTCTCCTTGTGTGGCTTGCTATCAAACTTTGTTCAGAATTCCTGAACAAAGCCTTGGGAAGTTTATTTTTTAGTCACAAGTAGGCTTATGTTAACACTGCAATGAAGTTCCTGTGAAAATCCCCTAGTCGCCACATTCTAGCCCCTGTTCGGGTTACACTGAGGGAGAATTTAGCACGGCCAATGCACCCTAACCAGCACATCTTTCAGACTGTGGGAGCAAACCGGAGCACCTGGAGGAAACCCACGCAGACACGGGGAGAACGTGCAGACTCCGCACAGACGGTGACCCAAGCCGGGAACTGAACCTGGGTCCCTGAAGCTGTGAGGCAGCAGTGCTAACCACTGTGCCATCGTGCTGCTATTACTATGTTAAAAGTTTCTGACTGATGATGACTATGTGGCGAATTAGGCGATGGTGGTGCAGACAACCTATGGGAGAGGGTGGCTTTCTCTTCATCGAAGAAACATGACATCATAGAAACACTACAGTGTAGAAGGAGGCCATTCGGCCCATCGAGTCTGCACCGACCACAATCCCACCGAGGCCCTATCCCCGTAACCCCACATATTTACTCCACTAATCCCTCTAACCTACGCATCCCAGGGGCAATTTTAGCATGGCCAGTGCACCTAACCAGCACACCTTTGGATTATGGGAGGAAACCCACGCAGACACGGGGAGAACATGCAAACTCCACACAGACACTGACCCAAGCTGGGAATCGAACCCAGGTCCCCGGAGCTGTGAGGCAGCAGTGCTACCACCGTGCCGCCCCCTTGTTTAGGATTATTTGCCACTTGTCACCCCATGGCACCATTTGGGAGTTCTCTTGGTGATCATTAGTGTCTTGAACCAGTTATCTCATCATTTCTCTCATTGGGATGGTATGTGGGAGCTTGCTGTGTAGGAATTGGCTGCTCCGTTTCATACACAACACGGATTACACTTCTAAATGTTTCTTTGCCTGTCAGGTACTTTAAGAGCAGGAACGCTGTTTTATAAATCCCAGGCTATCCTTTCTCTTTCAAATGATTCGAATCTTGGCCATTCTGTTTAGAGAATACCTGACTGAACAGCTTTCACAGTAAGAAGTCGAACATAAGAACATAAGAAATAGGAGCAGGAGTAGGCCATCTAACCCCTCGAGCCTGCCCCGCCATTCAATAAGATCATGGCTGATCTGAAGTGGATCAGTTCCACTTACCTGCCTGATCCCTATAACCCCTAATTCCCTTACCGATCAGGAATCCATCTATCCGTGATTTAAACATATTCAACAAGGTAGCCTCCACCACTTCAGTGGGCAGAGAATTCCAGAGATTCACCACCCTCTGAGAGAAGAAGTTCCTCCTCAACTCTGTCCTAAACTGACCCCCCTTTATTTTGAGGCTGTGCCCTCTAGTTCTAGCTTCCTTTCTAAGTGGAAAGAATCTCTCCACCTCTACCCTATCCAGCCCCTTCATTATCTTATAGGTCTCTATAAGATCCCCCCTCGGCCTTCTAAATTCCTACAAGTACAAACCCAATCTGCTCAGTCTCTCCTCATAATCAACACCCCTCATCTCTGGTATCAACCTGGTGAACCTTCTCTGCACTCCCTCCAAGACCAATATATCCTTCCGCAAATAAGAGGACCAATACTGCACACAATATTCCAGCTGCGGCCTCACCAATGCTCACAACACTAGGTTAACTTCTTGACCAGGTTGACTTCTCACTGTGTTTACCCCAACCCAACGCTGGCATCTCCACATCATGAACAGCTTTCAGCAATGGTCAATAAATAGAACACTCAGTTGTACAAATCCACAGCAGTTTCTGCATGAATTGTGATCAATATTTACCTTTTTGTTCTTTACTATTGTTTCCATCAGACTCGATGACTCAGCTCCTGTCTCTTGTTGTTTTAAACGTCCCCTCTCCTCGACAGATTATTTCCTGATTAATGAGACAGTCAGGCTTTCTGTTCCCTCAGCTCTTCCTGATGCTCACTGGCCAAATTTTTCGTGTTTCAAAAATGTAAATCAATCTCTTCTCTCTTCGCCTGGTCTCTGGATGACCAGGTGAGATTTGGAGTCACGTGGAGCCTAAATTAATTGGATTTAAATGTCATTTTCCCCCTATGCAGGGCAGTACGGTGGCACAGTGGTTAGCACTGCTGTCTCACGGCGCTAGGGAGCCGGGTTCGATTCCCAGCTGGGGTTACTGTCTGTGCGGAGTCTGCACGTTCTCCCCGTGTCTGCTTGGGTTTCCTCCCACAGTCCAAAAGATGTGCTGGTTAGGGTGTGTCGCCCGTGCTAAATTCTCCCTCAGTGTACCCGAACAGGCACCGGAGTGTGGCGACTAGATTTTCACAGTAACTTCATTGCAGAGTTAATGTAAGCCGACTTGTGACACCAATAAACTTTTTTAACTTTTTGATGTTCATGTTCAAGGACTTTTTTAACCAAATAAGGTTGCCAGGCCAACTGCCTGCATAATAAACCCTATGCTGTAACAATACTCCCAAATCAAACCTCTCTTTGCTTCTTGAGTTGAATCCTATTGAATCAGCCAAAGGTGAGGGTTTACCAAGTTTTAAGTTTATTAGTCACAAGTAGGCTTACATTCACAGTGCAATGAAGTTACTGTGAAATTCCCCTAGTCCCCACACTCCGGCGCCTGTTTGGGCACACTGAGGGAAAATTTAGCATGGCCAATGCACCCTAACCAGCACGTCTTTCAGACTGTGGGAGGAAACCGGAGCACCCAGAGGAAACCCACGCAGACATGGGGAGAACGTGCAAACTCCACACAGGCAGTGACCCAAGCTGGGAATCGAACCCGGGTCCCTGGCGCTGTGAGGCAGCAGTGCTAACCCACTGTGCCACCCATCAAAGAAACCGACAAGTCATTTGTTATTCATTCCTGTGACATGGACGTCGCTGGCTGACCAGCATTTATTGCCCATCCCTAGTTGCCCGAGGGCAGTTGAGAGTCAACCACATCGCTGTAGCTCTGGAGTCACATGTAGGCCAGACCGGGTAACGATGGCAGTTTTCCTTCCCTAAAGGACCAGATGGGTTTTTCTGACAATCGACAATGGTTTCATGGTCATCAGTAGATTCTTAATTCCAGATGTTTGTTTTGCTGGACTGCTCAGCCATATGCCCAGGAACTTTTACAAGGAGTGGCATTAATGTCATTCACATGAGTGTCCTTTTCTCTAACTGTTTTTTATTTTTATTCATGGGGACGTGGGTGTCACTGGCTGGACCAGCATTTATTGCCCATCCCCAGTCGCCCCTGAACTGAGTGGCCATTATTACTCTGCCAATTTGCAAAAACAACAACATTTATATAGCACCTTTAATACTGCAATTCAAGGGTGGCACAGTGGTTAGCACTGCTGCCTCACAGCGCCAGGGAGCCAGGTTCGATTCCGGCCTCGGGTAACTGTCTGTGCGGAGCTTGCACGTTCTCCCCGTGTCTGCGTGGGTTTCCTCCGGGTGCTCCGGTTTCCCCCCACAGTCCAAAGATGTGCGAGTTGGGTGGATTGGCCATGCTAAATTGCTCCTTCATGTCAGGGTGATCAGCAGGGTAAATACTTGGGGTTATGGGGATAAGGCCTGGGTGGCATTGCTGTCGGTGCAGGTTCAATGGGCTGAATGGTCTCCTTCTGCACTGTAGGGATTCTATGATTCCATAAATTTGTCCCAAGGCCCTTCTCAGGAGCATTATCAAACAAAATTTGACGCCAAGCTACATATGTAGATATTTGGACAGATGATCAAATGTTTCCTCAAAGAACGATTTCAAGAACCCTCTTAAAGGAGAGAGAGATTGATTCCACGGATGAAGAACTTGTCTTGTAAAGAGAGATTGAGCAGTTTATGGCTATACTCGCTGGAGTTTGGAAGAATGAGAGATTTAATTGAGTTTCATAAGCCTCTAAAGAGGATTGACAGGGTAGACGTAGAGCGAATGTTTCTCCTTGTTAGACATTCTAGAACAAGAAGCCACAGTTTTAGGCTAAAGCGTCAAGTGAGGAGGGATTACTTCACTCAAAGGGTCATGAATCTGTGGAATTTTCTACCCCAGAGTGCGGTGGATGCCAGAACACTAAACAAATTTGAGGAGATAGGTAGGTTTTTAAATTAGTAACGGGATGAAAGGTGATGGGGATCGGGCTGGAAGGTGGAGATAAGAGCAGCCACGATCATATTGAATGGCGCAGCACTCCCGAGGGGCTGAATGGTCTACTCCTGCTTCTAGTCCTTGTGTAAGTCAACATGAAGGAAATTGAGAGGAGCTTGCCCACTTGGGAATTAAACTGAAACTATTCCAGATTTGTTTCAGTTAGTGCAAACAGACACAGTGAAGATAGGTGTTGAATTTCCACCAGTCTTGCAGGGATTTGAGGCCTGATCCCAGTGATGCAGGGATTGAGTTCCAATGCAGCACAGTGAGAAAGCCAATACACAAGGCTATTCAACATGTCCAGTCCTGACCAGGCCTCTGTTTCTATAGCCCCGCTCCCAATGGAAGACATCGAGAGAATGGCTGCTCTGTGCATGAAAGACCTCGATGAAGAAGCTGAGGATGATGATGTGGATGATGATGATGAAGAAGATTTGATGGTAAATAGTTTTGAAAATACTTTTCACTTTCTCGAGCTTGGTGGGTCGTCGGGGAAAATTATGGCGTTGTGTGACCTGAGCACCATTAGCGCTTGATGCTGCATCAGTGGACAGTGCTCCGACTGGGGCCTCGATGGAAAACAAAACTGTTGAGAAGCCCTTGCTTCAGCTAAGGTATCTGAATCTGAATTCCATTCCTGACGAGCACTGAGGTAGAAACTAGAAGCAGGAGTAGGGCCTTCGAGCCTGCTCTGCCGTTCATTATGATCATGACTGATCATCAAATTCAATATCCTGATTCTCTCTCTCTCTCTGTCTCTCTCTGTCTCTCTCTCTCTCTCTCCCCCCCCTCCCCCCAATATCCCTTGATCCCTTTAGCCCCAAGAACTATATCTAATTTCTTCTTGAAATCTCACAACGTTTTGGCCTCAACTACTTTCTGTGGGAGTGAATTCCACACATTCACTACCCTCTGGGTGAAGACATTTCTCCTCACCTCCGTTCTAAAAGGTTTACCCCTTATCCTCAAACTATGATCCCCTAGTTCCTGACTCCCCCCACCATGGGCAACATTCTTTCTGAATCTACCATGTCTAACAAATATCCATAGTCTTGTAATCAAATCCTTTAACCATTTAGGTAATTAGACATAGGTCGCAAAGGACTGGAGGAAAATTGCTCCATTGGAGAGAGTCAGTTGGATGTATAAAGCTTGGGGGGCGTAACTCCAAGCGTGCAGCAGGTTGAGGAAGCAAGCCTCCAGGAACTACCACCGCTGGTACAGAGCTTCAAACCCGCATCGTGGGCATCATACGCTAGCCATCTGGCCAGCTGAACTAACAAACTGCCCCCTTCAACCATTGAAACGTGAAGTGAACTGTGCCCACAATTGCTTTCCAATAGCATTGTGATTTTAGCAAAGGCTTGCAGAATACTGTGAAGCCATTGTGCCTTTAGCATCTAAGTCGTGCGCACCTGATTTCACATTGGCACACGAGAGCTTTGCAGACTAAACCTGAGACCTTGTTGGTGTGGCTGGCTCAGTATCACGCACAATATTTTTCTCCTAAGACATGCCACTTTCCAATGCTTTCCTTTGGCGCCAATAGCTGCCATATTCGTGTGGTCAGAAGCATGTTTAATATTTAGTCTTATTTAATAGGAAGGCTTTGTGCTCGTGTTTGAACATTTGCTGGCAAATGTCTTTGTAACAGTTGTAGTAAACATAGAAACTAGAAGCAGGAGGAGACCATTCGGCCCTTCGAGCCTGCTCTGCCATTCATTTTGATCATGGCTGATCATCAAATTCAATATCCTGATCCCCCCCTTCCCCCCCATATCCCTCGATCCCTTCGGCCCCAAGGGCGAAATCTAATTTCTTCTTGAAATCAGACAGCATTTTGGCCTCAACTACTTTCTGTGGGAGTGAATTCCACACATTCACCACCCTCTGAGTGAAAACATTTCTCCTTACCTCAGTCCTAAAAGGTTTACCCCTTATCCTCAAAGCTATGACCCCCTAGTTCCGAACTCCCCCACCCTCGGGAACATTCTTTCTGAATCTGCTCTGTCTAACCCTGTTAGAATTTTATAAGTTTCTATGAGATCCCCTCTCACTCTTCTAAACTCAAGAGTCGCGGTATGATTTCAATTAAGAGACTTCCTTCTATAGGTGCTATAGGTACAGCACTGTTAACGCTGGGGAGATGGGAAAGGGTTGGATGAACAGGATTGGTGTGACACTCTTGTGCATGACATGGAGGCACATTTGGTGCCCATTTACCCTGGAATCTTCCAGTCCGCCGCCTCTAAGGTGGTATGCATTCTGCTGCCTGCTGTCCCATCAATCCCCATTAATGGTGACCTGTTCTTTCAATGAACCTTCGCTTCACTTCCACCCTCTATCTGTTTGTCTCAATCACTTTTTGCTACAGCACTGTTCCAGGCATCTCACAGACACAGTCCAGAGCAAAATCGTGGTCAGCACAGTGACTTTTACGGGTCACGGCTGGGCCAGGAGAAGAAGACCCACTCCAGAGCCTTTTTTAGTTTATTTATTCATTCGTCTCAACTCATTTCCAAGATAGCTGGATCTGTGTCTGAAGTGCTGTACCCTGCGAGGCTACAGAACAGGGGCTGGAAAGTGGCAATAAAATGAATGGCTACTTTATTTTTTGCCTGCTGCAGACATGATGGGCTGAATGGCCTCTTTCTGCACCATAACTTTTTCTTTATTCATCAGTGTCACAAGTAGGCTTACATTAACACTGCAATGAAGTTGCTGTGAAAATCCCTGAGTTGCCACATTCCGGGTATACTGAGGGAGAATTTAGCATGGCCAATGCACCCTAACCAGCACGTCTTTCGGACTGTGGGAGAAAACCGGAGCACCCGGAAGAAACCCACGCAGACACGGGGAGAATGTGCAGACTCCTCACAGGCAGTGACCCGAGCCGGGAATCGAACCCGTGTCCCTGGAGCTGTGAGGCAGCAGTGCTAACCACCATGCTGCCATGTACTTGTGCACTTAATTAATACTACAGTGTAGGACTGGGGGAGTACTGCTCTTTGTGAGTCGCCTTTTAAACAATTCTTTCATGTCACGTGGGTGTTGCTGAGACCACACATTGCCCACCCCGATTGCCCTTCATCTGAGTGGCTTGCCAGGCCATGCAGAGGGCCAGAATCGCACACTCAGGGTCCTCTATCAGTACCAGCCACCGTGCCCCTCACACCACGCTGCAACTCCTTTACATGTATACTGTAATGAGTTGCAGAGTGCTATTGCTGAGCGAGTGTTTGGTTTGTGCTTTAACAAAGCTGTGTGATGCTGTTTTGATGAAGGCGTTGTTTTCCTAGGCTGAGCTGAATGAAGTGCTGGAGGACGATCGGCAGAATAAGAATGTACCATCCCCGGAAGAGAATAAACCCGCTTCTAACTATATTCCACAGGTAAGTTGTGGCCTTGTCTCCACAATCATTCCAGCAAAAAATAACTCGGCTTGTTTCTTGCTGTTAACCCTCACCCTCACCCTGCCACTGTTGCTGTTTCTCTTCCTGCACCTAGTGGCGCACGGGACAGATTTTCACCTGATTCCAAAGTGAGTTTCACCTGTCACCCGAGCTTTCTAGCTTGAGGGGGCGCCACTCCACACCAAACGTGGCTGACCAGGAGTCTCTCTCGCCCTTACTGCCAGCCATTGGCAAGTTGGAAGCATTTTGCAGGTTCTTCCCACCACCATCTCAGCCAGAATGGCCAGTTATTGCCTAGCGCAGTGCGTGAATAATGCTGGCTACATTTACACTGATCTTCCTTGGCCATCAAATCCTGGATGAACAAGATTGATGTGCCAATATAATTTGTCTTGCACATGAACCCCACATATTTACCCTGCTAATCCCCTGACACCTAAGGGACAATTTTAGCATGGCCAATCAACGTAACCCGCATATCTTTGGACTGTGGGAGGAAACCGGAGCACCCGGAGGAAACCCACGCAGACACGGGGGAGAAAGCGCAAACTCCACACAGACAGTGACCCAAGCCGGGAATCGAACCCGGGTCCCTGGCGTTGTGAGGCAGCAGTGCTAACCACTGTGCCACCGTGCTGTCCCGTAGAGACACCTGGGATTTGACACATTCTACATGTGGGTTACCAGTCCCCGAGAGTTATCTCTTAAATTGTTGTTGACATGATGTTTTAAAAAGGGACGAACATCCTCTTCAATTAAGATAATTTAGTTAATGGTATGTGTAATGAGACTTCCATACGGGGAGTGGAGCACATAAAACAGGATGAGTTCAAAGGCAAGAAGAGTTTCATTTTGCAGGGCTAATTATAGGGACATGGAATGCATTCCCACAATTTCAGTAATGCATTTAAGACAGCGTTAGACGACCGCTTGAATAAAACATCAGGAAATCCGTGAACAGAGTAGCTCGGAACAGATTGCCTTGCTGGAGGCCAAACTAGCTCCTCTTTACTTTTAAGTTCTAAAGATGTTGGCTTCTCTGAGAAAACCTAATGGATTTTCAGAGCCAGGGCTTTGATTTGATTCGATTTATTATTGTCACATGTATTGGGATACAGTGAAAAGTATTATTTCTTGCGCGCTATACAGACAAAGCAGACCGTTCATAGAGAAGGAAAGGAGAGGGTGCAGAATGTAGTGTTACAGTCATAGCTAGGGTGTGGAGAAAGATCAACTTAATGCGAGGTAGGTCCATTCAAAAGTCCGATGGCAGCAGGAAAGAAGCTGTTCTTGAGTCGGTTGGTACGTGACCTCAGACTTTTGTATCTTTTTCCCGATGGAAGAAGGTGGGAGAGAGAATGTCCGGGGTGTGTGGGGTCCTTGATTATGCTGGCTGCTTTGCCGAGGCAGCGGGAAGTGTAGACAGAGTCAATGGATGGGAGGCTGGTTTGCGTGATGGGCTTCTTGGCTCCAGCGTAATAGTAACCACCCTCTCAGTTGGACAGTATATTCATTGCTGCAGAAGTGAGTTCTTCCTCCTTCTCAAGTGTTTTGCAGACCGTAAAGGAGTGACTGGATTGACAGGCATTGTGCCAAGCTTGATGTCACATTTGATTTTTGAGGTGCCAAGTGAAGGAGTGCTTAGATTCATTTTACCTGGCATCCTTATTTCCTGTCGGAGAGGGCAGTCTGAATTTAGAACAAGGTTCCAGAATCATAGAATAGAATCCCTACAGTGCAGAAAGAGTCCGTTTGGCCCATCGAGCCGATGACTGTCCCATCCAGGCTCTATCCCCGTAACCTCATGTATTTAACCTGCTAATCCCCCTGACACTAAGGGTCAATTTAACATGGCCAGTGCACCTAACCCACACGTCTTTGAACTGTGGGAAGAAACCGGAGCACCCGGAGGAACCCCACACAGACACTGGGAGAACGTGAAAACTCCACACTTACCCGAGGCTGGAATTGAGAGGCAGCAATGCTAACCAGTGTGCCACCGTGCCGCCCCCCCCCCCCCCCATAACATGGTTGTAGCACAGTGGTCAGCACTGCTGTCTCACAGCACCAGGGGCGTGGGTTCAATTCCCACCTTGGGTGACTGTGTGGAGTCTGCACGTTCTCCCCGTGTCTGTGTTGGTTTCTTCCCAGGCTTCAAAGATGCACAAGTTAGGTGGATTGGCCGTGCTGAATTGCCCCTTAGTGTCCCAGAATGTGTAGATTGGGTGGGTTAGCAGGGTAAATACATGGGGTTACAGGGTTGGGGTCTGGATGGTATGCTTTGTTGGAGAGTTGGTGCAGACTTGATGGGCCGAATGGCCTGTTTCTGCAATGTAAGGATGTCAGTCAACAACATATGATGGTAATCCAGTATTTGCCACAAGAAGCTGCTGGTGACTTGTGTGATATGAACTATTATTTTCTTCCCTTTGGGATGTAATATTAACTAACCATTTAATTCTGCAATGAATCATCTGCAGCCTGGCTGTAACTTAAATCTGATTGTTTTTAACCGCAGTCCAATCCGACGCCTGGAATCACTGGTGGACTGGAAAACACTCTGGTGGAGAGGGTTGACATGTACAGATCTGCGATCGATAATGCCAAACAATCTGGCGAAAGCTCCAAAATCCGGAGATACGAACGTGGCCTTAAGGTTAAAAAAAAACACAGTTAACTAATCGTCTTGAGAGATCTCCTGGGTAAAGTTAAATGGTGCTGGACCAGAACAGTTGGTGGCCTGTTAGACTTTCATGATCTTGAAATTGATGAACAAAGAAAAGTACAGCACAGGAACAGGCCCTTCGGCCCTCCAAGCCTGTACCGACCATGCTGCCCGACTGAACTAAAACCCCCTACCCTTCCGGGGACCATATCCCTCTATTCCCATCCTATTCATGTATTTGTCAAGATGCCCCTTAAAAGTCACTATCGTATCCGCTTCCACTGCCTCCCCCGGCAACGAGTTCCAGGCACCCACTACTCTATTGGCATGGTCCTTGATTTTTGCGATATTTTGAGGGCACCTGTTCTTAAGGACTGTATTTAATCTGTGTAAAAAAAACTTGCCTCGTACATCTCCTTTAAACCTTGCCCCTCGCACCTTAAACCTATGCCCCCTAGTAATTGACTCTTCTACCCTGGGAAAAAGCTTCTGACTATCCACTCTGTCCATGCCCCTCATAATCTTGTAGACTTCTATCAGGTCGCCCCTCAACCTCCGTCGTTCCAGTGAGAACAAACCAAGTTTCTCCAACCTCTCCTCATAGCTAATGCCCTCCATACCGGGCGATGGTCAAGGATTTTGATCCAAGGTGGTCATGACTAGAAAACTCCATTTTTTTTTCATTTCCACAACTAACATTTACCACAGATCTTTCATTTTTTTAGACTTTACAATCCATGCTTATGTCTGTGAAGAAGGGAAAGCCGATTAACGAAGAGGACATCCCACCCCCTGTGGCTTCTGGGAAAAGTAGTGATATCACAAAAGCCCCACCCACCTCTGGGACCTCGATGTCTTTAACTGAAGACCCTTCCGAATTGTCTGACTGGGCTGCGCCCGGCAAGCGTCCAGTCCCAATGACACAGCCGGCACCGCCTCCCTTGCTACCCAAACCAAAGATGTCCGTACCCGAGATCGCCCCACCTCCATCAGTCATAAGACCAAGCACGCGGGTGGAAGTGCCCGTGCCCACGAAAATGGAGGCATCCGTCCCGGTTTCCAGTATCAGAGCAGGTAGATTCACGATGGCATCTTCTGTCAGCGATCCTGTGTTTCTCGAGGGTGTGGGTTTTATTTTTCTTCGAAGGATCGGATTTGACTTTCTGCAACCTCCGAGCCAGCAGACTGTGGTCTCAAGCCGCCTCCAGAGACTTGAGCTCAAAATCCAGAGTGACAGTCCCGGGCTGTGTGAGAGAGAGAGAGAGTGGTGCCCTGTTGGAAGCTCTACCTTTCGGATGAATCATTAAACCCTCTCTTCTCTCAAACTAGAAAGAGTGCAGAGAAGATTGACTAGGATGCTACCGGGACTTGATGGTTTGAACTATAATGAGAGGCTGGATAGTCTGGGACTCTTTTCCCTGGAGCGTAAGATACTTAGGGGTGATCTTATAAAGGTCTATAAAATAATGAGGGGCACAGATCAGCTAGATAGTCAACATCTTTTCTCAAAGGTAGAGGATTCTAAAATTAGAGGGCATAGGTTTAAGGTGAGAGGCGGGGGGAGGAGATACAAAAGGGTCCAGAGGGGCAATTATTTCACACACAGGGTGAAATGAGCTCTGGAATGAGCTGCCAGAGGTAGTAGTAGAGGCGGGTACAATTTGTCCTTTAAAAAGCATTTAGATAGTTACATGGGTAAGATGGGTATAGAGGGATATGGGCCAAACGCGGGCAACTGGGATTAGCTTAGTGGTTTAAAAAAAAAAGGCAGCATGGACAAGTTGGGCCGAATGGCCTGTTTCCGTGCTGTAAACCTCTATGACTCTTGGGGATCCCGTGCCACCAGTTTGAAGAAAAGCAGGGGAGTTCTCCCTGCTGTGCTGGCCCATGTTTATCCCTTAATCAACATCATTATCTGACTGTTATCTCACTCCTGTATGTGGGACCTTGCTGCATGTGGATTAACTGCTTCGGTTAGTACATTACGGCAGTCCCTATACAGCAGAAAGTAATTAATACTCAAACATTCTAAACAAGATCCAAACTTCTCATGGGTCTTGCTGTTGGCAACTTTACAATATCATTTCCCGATAATCTCATTTACACCTGTCAGAACTTTTATTCATTTGTGGGACATGGTTATCGCTGGGCCTGCATTTATTGCCCATCCCTAGTTGCCTGAGGGCAGTTGAGAGTCAACCACATTGCTGTGGCTCTGGAGTCACATGTAGGCCAGACCGGGTAAGGACAGCAGATTTCCCTTCCTGAAGAACATTAGTGATCCAGATGGGTTTTTCCGATAATGGTTTCATGGTCATCAGTAGATTCTTAATTCCAGATTTTTCAAAAATTGAATTCAAATTCCACCGTCTGCCGTGGCTGGGATTCAAACCCGGGTCCGCAGAACATTAGTTTCTGGATTAATAGTCTGGCGATAATACCACTAGGCCATTGCCTCCCCTTACACCTTGGGGTGCAAGGTGAGCAGAAATCAGTTTGAGAGATGTGTGGAGCTTACACCATATTCTGTCTCTCTTCAAGTCTCTCTCATGTTGTGAAATGTGGGGTTTGACACTGTCAGGCCGGCCTCCCTGCATATTGTGTGCAGAGTGCTTAGGAAAAGGCAATAATGGGAGCTTTTCTGATTTTAAGGTATCTCGTTCAGATGCCGTTAAAATGCTTTTGAAAATACAGAGACGGGTCTCCGTGAAAAGAATTTAAGCAAAAGCTGCTTTAAAAATCAGGATGCAACGATATAGCTTGTGCACTGCTGCACCCAAAAACTTAGTAATGCCTATTCAAAACGGGTGCAGCGCGGATGGGGGTGCAGCGCGGGGTGGGGGGGGGGTGCAGCGCGGGGGAGGGTGCAGCGCGGGGAGGGTGCAGCCCCTGGAATTTTGCGTGAGGAAGCGGAGTTACGTTAATGAATGGCGGAGGTTTTGGCAGAGGTGTCTCTCCTTTACAAAACTCCAGTTTACAAGTTGATGCGAGTCTCGTAGGATTATATTTCCCAGCTTCTGCACTCGAAAGCAGCTTTAGACCTAATCGTTATGTTGGGAGAAATTCCAGGTTTGCATGTTTTAAGAGCAGCACGTCGGTTTATAGAGAGCACGGAATTGCTTACAGGAATTCTCCTGGAGGCCCAGCAGAAGAAGCCTCTTGTTAAAGCCTGAGCGATGTGACAGGTACTTTTCTTTTTGAAGCATTTCTTGGAGTGAATTGAGTGCTTTTTGTTCATTGCCAGAGCAATTGAGCCGAGTGATTCTGCAGTTCGCCTCACTGAATATTAAATAGAATTACAAATCTTGCATTTTGGGGACGATTGCCACAATGAAAGGTTGTTGGGATAGTCTGCTGGGGTGAAGGTCCCTTTTTTTTTGCTTGAAGGCTTTAAAAGTTTAAAGAGAAGTTTGAACGAAAGCTGGATTTCTAGTAGAATTATAGAATCCCTGCAGTGCAGAAAGGCTATTCGGCCCATCAAGTCTGCACCAACTCTCTGCCAAAGTATCTTACCCAGGCTCATCACCATCCCCATGTGTTAACCCCACTAATCCCTCTACCTACACATCTTGGGACACTAAGGGGCAATTTAGCACGGCCAATCCACCTAACCTACAAATCTTTGGACTGTGGGAGGAAACCCACGCAGGCACGGGGAGAAAGCGCAAACTCCACACAGACAGTAACCCAAGCCGGGAATCGAACCCGGGTCCCTGGCGCTGTGCGGTAGCAGTGCTAACCACTGTGCCACCGTGCTGACCATGAATGAGTGTGGACAACACAAGAAAGGGGAAATCTTTATGCAGATCATTTCACCCCCAAATTCTCACGCGATTCACTGAGAACTGGCTATCTTCCCATAGCTCGTTGGTGCTGCAGTTGTTGGATTCTTTTTGAATGAATACGGGGCACTGCAAGTCTGTTCATTTGCCTTTTCTCTTCTGTATTTTTGTTTAGTATCATCCGATTCAAGCATGAAGGGAACTGCGCTGAGCAGACGGAGAGAATACCAACTGGCGGCACTACAGGCCAAACGCAGCGGCCATACTGAGCTGGCAACAAAATACTACCGCATTAGTAAGGTGAGACTGATGCCAAGCTGGAGCAGCCCTCAGAGTTTCCAGCAGACAGCAACAGCTTGGCCAGAATCTGGATTACCTGTACGATGTGAGTGCTGGGGAGACCTGACAGCATCCTGATTAAAGCCTTAACTTCGGCATGTTGTAGATGTTTGCCATCCCTTTCTGAATTTGTGGAATCCAGTTATTAATGTGTCGAGAACTCGTGTCTATAAAGTGGCCGGTGCGTTGTGCTGACGATGGAATAGGTTCAATAGCCTAGATTAGTTTGATAAGGTCTTGTTGAAGTGGAAGTGCATTTGGTGAATCTATATCTGTTTCCCTTAAAGTTTATTTACTAGTGTCACAAGTAGGCTTATATCAGCACTGCAATGAAGTTACCTTGAAAATCCCCCAGTCGCCACACTCCGGCGCCTGTTCGGGTACACTGAGGGAGAATTTAGCACGGTCAATGCACCCTAACCAGCGCGTCTTTCGGACTGTGGGAGGAAACCGGAGCTCCCGGAGGAAACCCACGCAGACACAGGGAGAACGTGCAGACTCCACACAGACAGCGGCCCAAGCCGGGAATCGAACCCGGGTCCCTGGCGCTGTGAGGCAGCAGTGCTAACCACTGTGCCACTCTTCATCACAGAGATTTACTCAGCACGGTGTCACAGTGGTTAGCATTGCTGCCTCACAGTGCCAGGGACCCGGGTTCAATTCCGGCCTCGGGTGACTGTCTGTGGTGTTTGCACATTCTCCCCGTGTCTGCGTGGGTTTCCTCCGGGTGCTTCGGTTTCCTCCCACACTCCAAAGACGTGTGAGTTAGGTGGATTGGCCATGCAAAATTGTCCATTAGTGTCAGGGGGATTAGCAGGGTAAAAATATCGGATCCAGGGATTGGTCCTGGGTGGGATTGCTGTCGGTGCAGGCTCAATAGGCTGAATGGCATCCTCCTGCACTGTAGGGATTCTATATCTGGGAGTGTTGGCACCAGGTACCTGAATGGAAAGTATTAACAATCCCCTAACCTTTTTATGTAAACAAAGCTCACAAGACAAAGCGAGTGGGGGAATGTAAAAGCTGATATTTATTCGGTGATGGGTATGAAGGGTCACCCCAAGCAAGTGGAGAGATGGAGCTGAGTTGCAAAGCAGCCACGCTCCAGCAGAATGGCAAACAGGCTCAGGTCTGAGGGCCAATGCCCTTCAGGATAGGGAAATGGAGATAACAGTCCAGGCTTCCGGGTGGCACAGTGGTTAGCACTGCTGCCTCACAGCGCCAGGGACCCGGGTTCAATTCCCGGCTTGGGTCACTGTCTGTGTGGAGTTTGCTCATCCTCCCCGTGTCTGCGTGGGTTTCCTCCGGTTGCTCCGGTTTCCTCCCACAGTCCAAAAGATGTGCTGGTTAGGGTGCGTTGGCCGTGCTAAATTCTCCCTCAGTTGTACCCAAACAGGCGCCGGAGTGTGGCGACTAGGGGATTTTCACAGTAACTTCACTGCAGTGTTAATGTAAGCCTGCCTGTGACACCAATAAATAAACTTTACTCCCAGTCAACTGGAGGCTGTGCAGAAAATGCAGGTTAATCTTGTTTCTTTAACAGTTTTTTTTTCTCCTGTTCGAACCAGAAATTTGACCCTGTTCTTGAGGCACTGGATAGAGGAGAGAGCGTGGACTTCGGTGTCCTGCCACCCCCTTTTGGTATGCACTACATTTGTGTCATCAGTACGTCTATTGATGTGGTCCTTGATTTTTGCAATATTTTGAGGGCATCTGTTCTTACAGTCTGTATTTAATCTGGGATTTGGAGTATAGAATATCGAGTCGAGAACTGTAGAATTCACTTGGCTGCTCCCATTGCTTATCTAGGTTTTTTTTTCTTCTCCCCCAGATCTTTTACCAAAGGACCGACCATCAATCCCTCCCCCTCACCCGACAGTTTCCTCAGCCCCAGCGGCCTCTCAGGCACAGCCACAGACTTCATCAGGTGGGTCTTGTACCCGACGGGTCAACGCTCAGCCCCCTGTGCCGGTTTGGAATGTTTCTGCCTTGAAAGTATTCAACAAATGTGCATCCAACTGGCTTGGGGGATTCAAAGAGTTGCCACGCTGATTAAATTTTCCCTCATCCCGGTTCTTCTCCTGAGTCTGCGCCCTTGCGTTCTGGATTCCCCGCCAGGGGGAACAAGCTCTGAGGTCTCCCTTGTCAAGTCCCCTCTGCATCTCTCACTCTTCAACAGAAACCCAATTTACTCAGCTGTTCTGGAGGCTATAGACCAGACTCTCACAACCTCTACTCAGTATCCTAAATGCATCGACCACATTTTCCCAGCATCCAGTTTACCTTGCAGGAAACATGCGACTCTCTCAGCCTATTACAAGATTTAAGGGCATGTGCATCAATCTAATGACCCTCCTCTGGGTGTGTTTTCAGATCATCTAATCAGTGAGCCAGGCCAGATACTAGCCATGTCCGTAATGTTGCAATATCTCATGGGATGTGATAATGCAGAAGGAGGGCCACAATGTGACTGAGAATTACCATTATGGGAAATCTTGTTTGACAGATCTTAGTTTCTGAGGTTGTAACTCATCTGGTAGATATGGGGATTTCTTCAGGTAATGCATTTGGATTTAAAGCTTTGACAACATATCACAAAGAGGTTCTTATACAAAATTAGTGTTCGTAGGATTGGGAAAGTGTATTAACGTGGATTGAGGATTGATAGCAAGCAGCACCTGCTCAGCAATAACCTGCTCAGTGACGCCCAGTTTGGGTTCCGCCAGGGTCACTCAGCTCCTGACCTCATTACAGCCTCGGTTCAAACATGGACAAAAGAGCTGAATGTCAGAGGTGAGAGTGACTGTCCTTGACATCAAGGCCGCATTCGACCGAGTGTGGCATCAAGGAGCTCTAGCGAAACTGGAATTAATGGGTATCAGGGGACAAGCTCTCTGCTGGTTGGAGTCATACTTGGCAAATAGGAAGATGGTTGTGGAGTGTCAGTCATCTCAGCTCCAGGACATCTCAGCAGGAGTCCCTCAGGGGAGTGTCCGAGGCCCAACAATCTTCAGCTGCTTCATCAATGATCTTCCCTCCGTCATAAGTCAGAAGTGGGGATGTCGCTGATGATTGCACAATGTTCAGCACCATTCGCCACTCCTCAGATACTGAAGCAGTCTGTGTTCAAGTGCAACAAGATCTGGACAATATCCAGGCTTGGGCTGACAAGTGGCAAGTAACATCCACGCCACACAAATGCCAGACAATGACCATCACCAAAAGAGAGACACTAACCTCTGCACCCTGACATTCAATGGTGTAACCATCACTGAATCCCCCACTGTCAACATCCTTGGTCAATATATCGGCCGTTCCTTCGCAGTCGCTGGGTCAAAATCCTGGAATTCCCTCCCTAACGGCATTGTGGGTCAACCCACAGCACGTGGACTGCAGCGATTCAAGAAGGCAGCTCACCACCACCTTCTCAAGGGGCAACTAGGGATGGGCAATAAATGCTGGCCCAGCCAGCGATGCCCATGTCCCAGGAATGAATAAAAAAAACAGAGTGGGAATGGACAAGTAACTTTTAGGTTTGAGAACTGCTCTGAGTGAGGTAGCAAAAGGATGAGTGCTTGGGCCTCCCCTGTTTTCAGGATGTATCAATGGCTTGGATGAGGAGAGGGGGGATTGGAGTGGAAAGGTAAAGAAGTCTTGCCGCCATTGTCTGGACCTTGGGACACTGAGTATGGTTTTGCTCCTCTTTCCTAAGGAAGGATATACAAGCCTGCTTAGGGACTGCAACAAAGGTTCACAATACTGATTCACGGGATGAGGAGATTGTCTTGATTGTTGCGTAGACCAGGCCTGTATTCCCTCGAGTGTTAAAGAATGAGGTGATCTCATTAAACCATATAAAACTCATGGAGATCCCAAAAGCAGCAGTCAGACACAGGTTAACGGGTTGGCCATTGAGTCTTCCGTATGAGGGCAGTTGCCTTCAGTCCAAATGTTGTGGATGTTTGTAATTCTACACATCATTATGCTCAGTTATTGAGAATATTTGAGATGGAGATTTATAGAGATTTGGAGAATTGAGGCACATTTAGATCGTGGACAAAGGTTGAAGATCAGCCATGATCATGTGGCATCACAGTGGCACAATGGTTAGCACTGCTGCCTCTCAGTGCCAGGGACCCGGGTTCGATTCCTGGCTTGGGTCACTGTCTGTACGGAGTCTGCTCGTTCTCCCCGTGTCTGTGTGGGTTTCCTCCCACAGTCCAAAGATGTGCAGTTTAGGTTGATTGGCCACGCTAAATTGCCCCTAGTGTCGGGGAATTTGCAAGGTAAATAGATGGAGTTACAGAGATAGGGCCTGGGTGTGATTGTGGTCAGTACAGGTATGATGGGCCAAATGGCCTCTGCACTGTAGGATTCTATTCTGTGAAATGATGGCACCAGCTCAAAGAGACAATTACTCTCCATCTGCTCCTATTTCTCATGTTCTTAAATTTCTTGATGTGGAGATGCCGGCGTTGGACTGGGGTAAACACAGTAAGAAGTTTAACAACACCAGGTTAAAGTCCAACAGGTTTATTTTAGCTAGTGGCATTTGCTACCAAATAAACCTGTTGGACTTTAACCTGGTCTTGTTAAACTTCTTACTTAAATTTCTTGTCAGTTGGAGAACATCCTTTTTTATATTATCACAAACTTGACGCTCCCTTAAATCACCTCAGCATTCTGAGGTCAATGGAATATCTGCACTACCAGTTCTCCAAGCTCAACTATTGAGTGACTGCTCCCGTGCAGACTTGCAGCGTTCCCATATCCAGGAAGAGCCAGCTTTTGAACCTCTTTGTACAATTGACTCTCTGGGATCTAGAGAAGAATCCTACAGTGCAGAAGGAGGCCATTCGGCCCATCGAGTCTGCACCGACCACAATCCCACCCAGGCCCTATCCCCACAACCCCATCCCCACAACCCCATTCATTTACCCGAGCTCGTCCCCCGACACTAAGGGGCAATTTAGCATGGCCAATCCACCTAACCTGCACATCTTTGGACTGTGGGAGGAAACCGGAGCACCCGGAGGAAACCCACGCAGACACGGGGAGAACGTGCAGACTCCGCACAGACAGTGACCCAAGCTGGGAATCGAACCCGGGTCCCTGGCGCTGTGAGGCAGCAGTGCTAACCACTGTGCTACCGTGCCACCCTTCAAATGTTGTGATTGAATGAAAACAAAGGTTTCCTCGCTTTGAATGTAAGCTGTCTCCACTCTGACCCAGTAAGAAGTCTCACAACATCAGGTTAAAGTCCAACAGGTTTATTTGATAGCACAAGCTTTCGGAGCGCTGCTCCTTCATCAGGTGAGGGAGCAGCCCGCCGATAGTTCCTGCTACCAAATAAACCTGTTGGACTTTAACTTGGTATTGTGAGACTACTTACTGTGCCTACCCCAGTCCAACGCCGGCAACTCCACATCTTCACTCTGACTAGAACAACCCCAACACGATCCAAACAGTAGACATTCTGCTGTTTCACTGCCCAGTGTTGGAGTATTACCACACCGTGCATGTTGATGAAGATTTGGACTCATCCCAAGGCTTTTGTAAATGTAGCTGAACGTGACCTGCTGCAGACGTGGAGCTGAGCCCTTTTTTTCCCTCTGTGTCTGCAGGTGTTCCATCTCCCCCTAAAGATATCACGGAGGCCCTTCAACAGAGAATGGACAAGTACAAATCTGCTGCGACACAGGCCAAGAACGCAGGGAATGATCGCAAAGCAAGGATGCATGAACGCATAGTCAAAGTAAACCAACTTCCAAACAACTTGTTCAAATTTTAAATATTCTCCTGATTTAACATTTGAGTTTTAAGAGATTAATTGGCTCCCTGTGTTTTATTTCGATCCCCCTTCCCACTTGTTTTTATGTGAGTGTGAGACGGGTGAGAGTGGGTCGGCAGCCCGTTTCACATCTCTCCCGCTTGTTGTTAAAGAGAAGCTGAAATAAAACCGGAAGTGATGGGAAGCAGGCTGCTGCCTCTATCACCATTCCGGACTCGGGATCTGTCCTCCCTGCCTGGCTCCATCCCACTGTTTGCCTTGGGTGATATTTACTATCCCCTCTAACATTAATGCGCTCACATCTTTCTGTGCCTCTCCATTCACTAAAAGTTACAAAATGTCAAAAGTGGTTTTTTTTTTTGCTTTTATTTCAAAACTGATTTTGTGGATGGATCCTTTCCCTCTCCCTCTCTCTCTTTTCTCTCTCCCTTTTTCTCTTTTCCTCTCCCTCTCTCTCCTTTTCCTCTCCCTCTCTCTCCTTTTCCTCTCCCTCTCTCTCCTTTTCCTCTCCCTCTCTCTCCTTTTCCTCTCCCTCTCTCTCCTTTTCCTCTCCCTCTCTCTCCTTTTCCTCTCCCTCTCTCTCCTTTTCCTCTCCCTCTCTCTCCTTTTCCTCTCCCTCTCTCTCCTTTTCCTCTCCCTCTCTCTCCTTTTCCTCTCCCTCTCTCTCCTTTTCCTCTCCCTCCCCCTCCCTCTCTCTCTTTTTTCTCTCTCTCTCCCTCTCTCCGCCGCCCCCCCCCCCCCCCCCCCCCACTTCCCCCTTCCCTCTCTCCCCCAAGAAAAACAAGAAAATGTCTGACAGCATCTGTGGAGAGAGAATAGAGCCGATGTTTCGAGTCTGGATGCCCCTGTGTCCGCTAGATGCTGTCAGACCTGCTTGGGATTTTCCAGCATGTTTTTGTTTCAGATTCCAGCATCCACAGCACTCTCTCTCTCTCTCTCTCTCGCTTCTCCCACGAGTGAATGTGCCACTTTCTTGTGTTCGCGCGAATTGGAAGAGGAGCGTAGACCAGAGAGATGAAAATAATGGCGCTGGAAGGAGCAGAACCTCGGTCTGACAGTTCTCTACTCTCTCAGGCCATGACAACTGTTTTCATTAACCTTTCAGCAATACCAGGATGCCATTCGAGCCCACAAAGCAGGAAGGAGCATTAATCTGGGTGAACTCCCAGTGCCACCAGGTAAGGAAGAGAGTTTGATTTACCCTAACCGTACAGTATTATCGGAAAGAACAGTGAGGTCACCGATATGAAGAGTACTGACTGCTAACTGTCTGAGCTGTAATCTGTGAGGGCAGGTCTTATTGTGTTTAAAAAAAAATATCTTTTGAAACCACGTTATTTGAAGTTTATTCATGTCAGAAGTAGGCTGCAATGAAGTCACTGTGAAAATCCCCTAGTTGCCACACTCCGGTGCCTGTTCGGGTAACACTGAGGGAGAATTTAGCACGGCCAATGCACCCTAACCATTTGCCTTTTGTGATGTGTTCTTTCAGCAGTTTCTGGTAGTTGGCACCGTATTGAGATCGTAGAATCTACATTTAGGAGGCCATTCGGCCCACCAAGCTGCACTCGCAACAATCCCACCCAGGCCCTATCCCCGTAACCCCACGTATTCCCCCTCCTAGTCGCCCTGACACTAGAGTCAATTTAGCGTTGGCCAATCCACTAACCCACACATCTTTGGACTGTGGGAGGAAACCGGAGCACCCGGAGGAAACCCACGCAGACACGGGGAGAACGTGCAGACTCCACACAGACAGTGATCTGAGGCTGGAATTGAACCCGGGTCCCTGGGCGCTGTGAGGCAGCAGTGCTAACCACTGTGCCGCCCTAGAGATGCAGGGAGTTATTTTGCCCACATGGTGTCACTTTGTGACCACTCTTTTTACCTTCTATTTCCATGGTATGCGGTTTCTCTCAATTCACTGCACTATAACCTCCAGAACAGTTATCTCACTGGAAAAGCATGAAGGCAAAATAATAATCTACTTTTCCATCTAATCGGCTGCGGTGAAAGGTTTCCTGGTGGGAGAGTCCTGCTTTATTCTTACCATTAGGTCCTTTTATTTGGAAACTACAGCAACATACTGATTGGATTATTGCTGTTGGACATAAGTTTGTCCTCGTGAATATAATCATAAATGATTTGCAACCCATGGAAATATTGATCTTCAGTACTGGCCTGACAAAGAGATTTTTCTATTCATTCCTGGGATATGGGCATCACTGGCTGGCCAGCATTTATTGCCCATCCCTAGCTGCCCGAGGGGTGTTAAGAGACAACCACGTTGCTGTGGCTCTGGAGTCACATGTAGGCCAGACCGGGCAAGGACAGCAGAGGTTTATTTATTAGTGTCACAAGTAAGGCTTACATTAATACTGCAATGAAGTTACTGTGAAATTCCCCTAGTGGCCACACTCCGGCGCCTGTTCGGGTACACTGAGGGAGAATTTAGCACGGCCCAATGCACCCTCACCAGCACGTCTTTTGGACTGTGGGAGGAAATCGGAGCATCCGGAGGAAACCCATGCAGACACGGGGAGAACGTGCAGACTCCACACAGACAGTGACCCAAGTTGGGAATCGAACCCGGGTCCCTGGAGCTGTGAGGCAGCAGTGCTAACCACTGTGCCGCTATGCTTCTGATTTCCTTCCCTAAAGGATATTAGTGAACCAGATGGGTTTTTCTGACAATGATCATCATTAGATTCTTAATTCCAAATAGTTTTTTATTGAATTCAAATTCCACCATCTGCCGTGGCGGGATTCGAACCCGGGTCCCCAGAACATTAGCTGAGTTTCTGGATTAATAGTCTAGCGATAATACCACTGGGGCATTGCCTCCCCATTTCCACTTTTGGGGGAGATCAAAACTAGGGCCATAAATATAAGTTAGTCACTAATAAATCTAATAAAGATTTCGGGAGAAATCCCTTTACCCAGACATGTGGAGGCGGTGGTGTAGTGGCATTGTCACTGGACTGGTAATCTAGAGCAAGGTCTGGGAACCTGGGTTCAAATCCCACCACGGTAATTCGGATTCAATAAAAACAAATCTGGAATGAAGACCAATGTTGTAAAAGCCCACCTGGTTCGGAAAGGAAATCTGCCATCCTTACTCGGTCTGGCCTACATGGGACTCCAGAGCCACAGCAATGTGTTGACTCTCAAATGCCCTCTGAAATGAAGGGCTGTTAGAATCCTACAGTGCAGAAGGAGGCCATTCGGCCCATCGAGTCTGCACCGACCACAATCCCACCCAGGTCCTATCCCCATAACTCCATGCCTTTACCCTTGCTAGTCCCCCGACAGTAAGGGACAATTTACCATGGCCAATCCACCTAACCTGCACATCTTTGGACTGTGGGAGGAAACCGGAGCACCCGGAGGAAACCCACGCAGACACGGGGAGAACGTGCAGACTCCACACAGACCAAGCCGGAATCGAACCCGGGTCCCTGGCGCTGTGAGGCAGCAGTGCTAACCACTGTGCCACCGTGCCGCCCCAGAGGGACGGGCAATAAATGTTGGCTCAGCCAGCAACACTCACATCTCATAGAACCGATTTTTGAAAAGTGCATGGTGGTTACAATGGAACTTGCTACAAGAAATAGTTACGGCAAATATCATAGATTCCTTTCAAGGGCAGGTAGCGGAGTATAATGAGGGGGGAAGGAGATGAAGGTTTATACGCTGATGGAGTTAGATGAAGAGCGGTGGGAGGAAGAACATCCTGAGTGTAAACACTGGCATGGACTTCTTTGCCTCTTTCTGTGTTACAAACTCCACGAATATCGATGTCCACTTCCTGCTTTATTCTTGAAACAATCTATCCACAAACTGCTCTGGGAGACGGTCAAGTACTGAAAGATGATTCACACGACGTCCCATCCTAATTGCTCACATCTTTCCCCACTAGCCCAGATGGTGCCAGAAAAGGTGGTTAAACTCTGCACTGTGATTTTATTTTCTCTCTCTCTCTCTCCCTCCATTCCGCCATCCCTCCCTCAGGTTTCCCGCCACTTCAGGGAGCAGAGGGTCGTGCGCAGGATCAGAGCATTGTGGGAGTGCTGGAGAATGCAATGAAGCTAGCCAATCAGGAAGTGAACGAAGGCGATAATGAGGAGGATGAGGTGAGCTTGCATAAATGGTCGGAAAAAAAAAGAGATGCCACTCCGAGTGTCACTATTGAAGCAGTAAATGTTCTGTCCTCGTTTTATATAACCATTTGTGGGCTTTGGTGTCAGCCTTTTAATTAATCACAGCTTTAACCTTCAAGTAACCAGACCAAGTCACAGAACAAAGAACAGTACAGCACAGGAAACAGGCCCTTCGGCCCTCCAAGCCTGTGCCGCTCCTTGGTCCAACTAGACCAATCGTTTGTATCCCTCCATTCCCAGACGAGAGTTCTCTTAAACAGCTGTTTTAATCCAAGCTGTCGCGAGGTCCCTGGAATGTCACAGGTCAGTGCCGGTAACTAGCCAGGGCCCAGAATTCAGGGATACGCAAGTAGTTATAGTTTCAAATTCGATTGCAAGTAATTAGCATATACTAATCAAGCTTTAGGAGTTATCTCTATCCACTCACAGTTATTGATTAAGGTGACATCATTCATATTAAAACCAATCACCTCATGTTTGCCTAATTATAATATCCAATCAGCGTGAAGGCTTGATCAAGTTAGCTGACCTAATCCATCATTGTTATGAGTTATCAGTGATGCCCCAGTTGGTGTCTGTGGATATCACTCCCTTCTTCCAGGTCCAAATGTCTGACTTAATGAATTCTCTCAGATGAAAGGCCTTGGTTCTTTTCAGTGAAGACTTTTATAAAGAGACCTTTTATTTTCTCACAGCAGCTTATGTGATTTTTAAATGTGTGTGATTATTCACCCTTTCAATTCCCATTTATATTTTTATATCCCAGTGTTATCTCTCCACAGTGAGTGAGCTACTCCTTATTTCCCATGATTTAGAATTAATGATAATGTCCCTTGACTAATGTTGTCACAAAGCAACTTATTGCACTAAGTACACTTGGGCGGCACGGTAGCACAGTGGTTAGCACTGCTGCTTCACAGCTCCAGGGACCTGGGTTCGATTCCCGGCTTGGGTCACTGTGTGGAGTTTGCACATTCTCCTCGTGTCTGCATGGGTTTCCTCCGGGTGCTCCGGTTTCCTCCCACAATCCAAAGATAAGAACATAAGAACATAAGAAATAGGAGCAGGAGTAGGCCATCTAGCCCCTCGAGCCTGCCCCGCCATTCAATAAGATCATGGCTGATCTGACGTGGATCAGTACCACTTACCCGCCTGATCCCCATAACCCTTAATTCCCTTACCGATCAGGAATCCATCCATCCGCGCTTTAAACATATTCAGCGAGGTAGCCTCCACCACCTCAGTGGGCAGAGAATTCCAGAGATTCACCACCTCTGGGAGAAGAAGTTCCTCCTCAACTCTGTCTTAAACCGACCCCCCTTTATTTTGAGGCTGTGTCCTCTAGTTTTAACTTCCTTACTAAGTGGAAAGAATCTCTCCGCCTCCACCCTATCCAGCCCCCGCATTATCTTATAAGTCTCCATAAGATCCCCCCTCATCCTTCTAAACTCCAACGAGTACAAACCCAATCTCCTCAGCCTCTCCTCATAATCCAAACCCCTCATCTCCGGTATCAACCTGGTGAACCTTCTCTGCACTCCCTCCAATGCCAATATATCCTTCCTCATATAAGGGGACCAATACTGCACACAGTATTCCAGCTGCGGCCTCACCAATGCCCTGTACAGGTGCATCAAGACATCCCTGCTTTTATATTCTATCCCCCTCGCAATATAGGCCAACATCCCATTTGCCTTCTTGATCACCTGTTGTACCTGCAGACTGGGCTTTTGCGTCTCATGCACAAGGACCCCCAGGTCCCTTTGCACGGTAGCATGTTTTAATGTGCGGGTTAGGTTGATTGGCTATGCTAAAATTGCCCCTTAGTGGCCTGGGATGCGTGGATTAGCGGGTAAAATATGTAGAGATATGGGGGTGGGATTGTGGTCGGTGCAGACTCGATGGGCCGAATGGCCTCTTTCTGTACTGTAGGGTTTCTATGATAAGTGTGTGGGTGACCTTGGTTACACATTACCTCCCTTTCCAAAAAGGCCCCAAAGTTTCACTGTTAGAAACTTGATGCGGAAGCGGGTCATGTGCACTAGTTCTGTCGTTGGCTTCAGGACACAACTAAGAAGACACCTTGACCCATTGTCCGATGCAAAAAGAAACATGTTCTTTTGTGCTAGTTCCCCTGAGGAAAGGAAAAAGTGGAGCCTGATTTGATTTGATTTATTATTGTCGTATGTATTAACATACAGTGAAAAGTATTGTTTCTTGCGTGCTATACAGACAAAGCATACCGTTCATAGAGAAGGAAAAGAGAGAGTGCAGAATGTAGTGTTACAGTCATAGCTAGGGTGTAGAGAAAGATCAACTTAATGCAGGGTAAGTCCATTCAAAAGTCTGACAGCAGCAGGGAAGAAGCTGTTCTTGAGTCGGTTGGTACGTGACCTCAGACTTTTGCATCTTTTTCCCGACGGCAAAAGGTAGAAGGGAGAATGTCCGGGGTGTGTGGGGTATTTAATATTCTGGCTGCTTTGCCGAGGCAGCGGGAAGTGTAGACAGAGTCAATGGATGGGAGGCTGGTTTGCGTGATGGATTGGGCTACATTCACAACCCTTTGTAGTTTCTTGCGGTCTTGGGCAGAGCAGGAGCCATACCAAGCTGTGATACAACCAGAAAGGTTGCTTTCTATGGTACATTTGAGTCAGGCAACTCTCAGGGTGGCACAGTGGTTAGCACTGCTGCCTCGCAGCACCAGGGACCTGGTTCAATTCCAGCCTCGGGTCACTGTCTGTCTGTGCGGAGTTTGCACATTCTCCCCACGTCTGTGTGGGTTTCCTCCGGGTGCTCTGATTTCCTCCACAGTCCAGAAGATGTGCGGATTAGGTTGATTGGCCATGCTGAATTGCCTCTTAGTCTCAGGGGGATTAAAGGGTAAATACATGGGGTTACAAGGGTTTGTGGTCGGTGCAAAAAGGCCTCCTTCTGTGCTGTAGTTATTCTATGATTCTATGAACTCTCACACCTCCTTGAATGCAGAGGTGGGGCAAACCAGCAAAGGTTTCTGACTCACTAATGTCCTTTAGGGAGGGAAATCTGCCATCCTTACCCGCTCTGGCCTACACGTGACTCCAGATCCACAGCAATGCGGTTGACTCTTAACTGCCTTAAGTGGCCAAGCAAGATGCTCAGTTCAAGAGGCAAGTCAGGATGGGTAACAAATGATACAGCCAGCGACACCCTCAATCTGTGAATTAATTCTGTTTTAAAAAAAACTCTGAGTGAGGGACATAAAGGGGGCGTGAGAGGCAACAAGGTTAAAAGAAGGAAAACTGGAAAAATATTGCCATCCTATCCCATCAACCAAAAACTGGACCTTTTTCCTTGCTCTCTGCTCCTTAACAAATGGATAGTCACCAATGGACAACAAAAAAATGTGATCCAGTCTTCTCCTGCTAACTCGATGTAGATTGGAAATGATGCCTCCAAACAGGGCAGGCAGATTTAATTTGCTTTGTCAGTTTAAGGGAAAGTTTAGCTTTGTTTGAAGTTTATTCCTTTTATTATCATTTTTACATAAGCACTCCTCAGAAATATAGAACCCGCCTCACCTTCTGCCGAGACTGAATCCTTCTGCATTCACTGAGCCTTGACGTACTCTTTTTTTTTGGTCTGTAAAATGCGAGAACTGAGTGTGATTTATAAGATGATTTTCTCCCCCCCCCCCCCCTATGCTTGAAGCCAGCACAGCAGATACCTGCTCCAAGACCTGTACCGCAGGCGCGCCTCAGGACATCAGCATCGGGAGCACCAGCGGCTGTCCCCGCGAGCACCGGGAATCCAGCACAGAAACATCTGTCAAACAAAGGTAACACATCGTAACCAGAATCAGGAGGAGGCCATTTGGCCCTTCGAACCTACTCCCCCATTCATTTTGATCATGGCTGATCATCAAATTCAATATCCTGATGCCCCCTTTCTCCCCCCCCCCCCCCCACGTCCCTTGATCCTTTTAGCCTCAAGAGCGATATCTAATTTCTTCTTGAAACCAGACAATGTTTTGGCCTCAACTACTTTCTGTGGGAGTGAATTCCACACATTCACCACCCTCTGGGTGAAGAAATTTCTCCTCACCTCAGTCCTAAAAGGTTTACCCCTTATCCTCAAACTATGACCCCTAGTTCTGGACTCCCCCCACCATCGGAAATATTCTTTCTGAATCTACCCTGTCTAATCCTGTTAGAATTTTATAACTTTCTATGAGATCCCCTCTTCTTCTAAACACCAGTGAATATAATCCTAACCGACTTAGTCTCTCCTCATAAGACAGACCTGCCATCCCAGGAATCAGCCTGGTAAACCTTTGCTGTGTTCCCTCTATAGCAAGGACATCCTTCCTCGGATAAGGACACTAAAACTGCACACAATACTCCAGGTGTGGCCTCACCAATGCCCTGTACAATTGCAGCAAAACATCCTTATCCCTATACTCAAATCCTCTTGCTATGAAGGCCAACATACTATTTGCCGTCTTGACTGCCTACTGTACCTGCATGCTTCCAGCGACTGATGCGCGAGGACACCAAGGTCTCACTGAGTATCCACCTCTCTCAATTTACACCCGTTCAAGTAATAATCTGTCTTCCTCTTATTGCTACCAAAGTGGATAACCTCACATTTTTCCAGATTCTACTGCATCTGCAATGCAGATATCCACACACAGCCTGTCCAAATCACACAGAAGCTTCTCTACATCTCCTCACAGCTCACCTCCCATTCAACTTTGTATCATCTGCAAATTTGGAGATAATACATTCAGTTCCTTCTTCCAAATCATTAATATATAATGTGAACAGTTGGGGTCCGAGCACAGATCCCTGCGAAACCTCACTAGTCACTGATTGCCAATCAGAAAAAGCCCCATTTGTGTCAACTCTTTGCTTCCTATCTGCTAACCAGCTTTCTATCCATCTCAAGACATTACCTGCAATCCCATGTGCTTTAACTTTACATAGTAGTCTGTTATGTGAGGCCTGGTTGAAAGCCTTCTGAAAGGCTTTGTACTTTGCTTCAGTCTTCACAAGTCTGAAAGTCTAAATAAACCACATCCACTGGTTATCCTCGGTCAACTCTACTGGTTACATCCTCAAAAAATTCCAATAGATTCGTTAAGCTTGACTTCCCTTTTGTAAATCCATGCTGACTTTGTCTGATTATACCACTGCCTTCCAAATGCCAAGTTATGAAATCCTTGATAATAGACTGTAGCAACTTCTCCAGTACCAACGTTAGGCTCACTGGTCCATTGTTCCCTGTTTTCTCTCTACCTCCCTTTTAGCTATCGTCCAATCTGTTTTCTTTGGACTATTCCTGGACTGCTACCAATGGATCTACTATTTCCAGGGCCACTTCCTTAAATACTCTGGGATGAAGATTATCAGGACCTGGAGATTAGAAACCCTACAGTGCAGAAGGATGCCATTCGGCCCATCGAGTCTGCACCGACCACAATCCCACGCAGGCCCTACCCCCACATATTTTACCCGCTAATCCCTCTAACCTACGCATCCCAGGGCTCTAAGGGGCAATTTTTTTAACCTGGCCAATCAACCTAACCCGCACATCTTTGGACTGTGGGAGGAAACCGGAGCACCCGGAGGAAACCCACGCAGACACGAGGAGAATGTGCAAACTCCACACAGACAGTGACCCGAGCCGGGAATCGAACCCGGGACCCTGGAGCTGTGAAGCAGCAGTGCTAACCACTGTGCTACCGTGCCATCCCTGAGATTTATCCACCTTCAATCCCATCAATTTCCCCAAAACCATTTCACTATTAATGCTGATTTCCTTCAGCTCCTCGCTAACACTTGTTTCTCTCAGCACCTCTGGCACATTATTCATATCTTCCTTTGTGAAGACTGAAGCAAAGTACAAATTAATTCCTCAGCTATTTCTTTATTCCCCGTTATGAATTTTCCTGTTTCTGACTGTTAGGGGCCTACAATGTTTTTGTCAATGTGGAACCTCAGTATTTGAAAGAAAAACCTCAAAGTGCGTATTATAGAACAATTAAACACACAGGGCGCGACCTTACCTGCCATTCTCCCGCTGCAGTGAAGACTGGGAATTTGGCAGGCAGCCAAATCTCCATTCACTGCAGCGCGATGGACACATCCCGCCGGCGTGAACGGTGGTAAGATTCCAGCCGCACGTTTTCCTGATGCACTCACTCTGGTGACTGTCTGATAGTGGTACAGGATTTTAAGAACTGTCTCTGTAATGGCAGAGGGAGCAGAGAAGAAATCCCTTTTTAACCCTGCGAGTGTTAACTCGAGAGACAGGCAGTCCCTTGGTATGTTACCCGAGTGGCCGGTCTTTATTACTTTTTTTTTTCTATGGTGCAGAAGGTGGCCATTCAGCCCATCGAGTCTGCACTGATCCTCTGAAAGTCCATCTTACCCAGGGCCCACCCCGCTGCCTTACCCAGTCACCCAGCGCATCTATCGTGGCACCAATCCACCTAACCTGCACAACTTGGGACACTAAGGGACAATTTAGCATGGCCATTCCACCTAACCTGCACATCAGTTTTGCACAGCCTAACCTGCACATCTTCGGACTGTGGGAGGAAACTGGAGCACCCGGAGGAAACCCACGCAGACACGGGGAGAATGTGCAAACTCCACACAAACAGTCACCCGAGGCCGGAATTAAAACTGGGTCCCTGGTGCTGTGTGGCAGCAGTGTTAAAGAACATGAACATAAGAACTAGGAGCAGGAGTGGGCCATCTGGCCCCTCGAGCCTGCTCTGCCATTCAATAAGATCATGGCTGATCTTTTTGTGGACTCAGCTTCACTTACCCGCCCGCTCACCATAACCCTTAATTCCTTTACTGTTCAAATATTTATCTATTCTTGCCTTAAAAACATTCAATGAGGTAGCCTCAACTGCTTCACTGGGCAGGGAATTCCACAGATTCACAACCCTTTGGTTGAAGAGGTTCCTCCTCAACTCAGTCCTAAATCTGCTTCCCCTTATTTTGAGGCTATGCCCCCTAGTTCTAGTTTAACCTGTCAGTGGAAACAACTTCCCTGCTTCTATCTTATCTATTCCTTTCATAATCTTATTTGTTTCTATAAGGTCTCCCCTCATTCTTCTGAATTCCAATGAGTATAGCCCCAGTCTCTCCTCATAAGCCAACCTTCTCAACTCCGGAATCAACCTAGTGAATCCCTCCAGTGCCAGTATATCCTTTCTCAAGTAAGGAGACCAAAACTGTACACAGTACTCCAGGTGTAGCCTCACCAGCACCTTATACAGCCGCAACATAACCTCGCTGTTTTTAAACTCCGTCCCTCTAGCAATGAAGGACAAAATTCCATTTGTCTTCTTAATTACCTGCTGCACCTGCAAACCAACTCCTTGAGATTCCTGCACAAGGACACCCAGGTCCCTCTGCACAGCAGCATGCTGCAATTTTTTACCATTTAAATAATAGTCCATTTTGCTGTTATTCCTATCAAAATGGATGACCTCACATTTACCAACATTGTACTCCATCTGCCAGACCCTCGCCCACTCACTTAGACTATCTACATCCCTTTGCAGACTTTCAGCGTCCTCTGCACACTTTGCTCTGCCACTCATCTTAGTGTCATCTGTGAATTTTGACACACTATACTTGGTCTCCAACTCCAAATCATCTATATAAATCGTAAACGAGCACTAAGCCACCATTCTACCTTTTACTTGTGGATTTAATTGAATGTTGGCCACTCTGCGACCATGGAGGGCATCTCACCCAAGTCTGATTCTGATGTCCATATGCACTTTGACGGCTGCTGCCTCCCACTGTCAGAATGGGATGAAGCACAAACTGGAGGTTGAATGCTGCACCTTCTGGTTTGCATAGCTCAGCACGGCACAGGGGCAGCGCCTTTAATTGCAGTCATTGGAAGGGCTCTGACTGTCTCGAAGGCAGCTGTGGTACATGGCTGGGCTCAACGCTTTCGCCTCTTCTCTTTCCCCCTTGCAGCTCAACAGCAGTTGGAGTTCTTGCAGAACAGGAAGAAGCAGTTCATGCAGGCAGCTCTCCGCACTAAACAGAAGAATGATATTGAGGGAGCAAAGTTATATCTTCGGCAGGCAAAAGGGTTGGACCCCATGATCGAGGCTGCCAAGGGTGGATTGCCTGTCGATATTACCAAGGTAACAGGATGTCCTAAAGTGTTTTGTGAGCACTTGGAGACACAATGACCAATTTGCACACACGGAGCTCTCTCAAACAGCAATGCATGTTTCTCCGGGGCGGGGGGGGGGGGGGGGGTGTTGATTAAGGGACACCGGGACAAACTCCTCTGTGCTTTTGGGGGAAAAAATGCCATGGAATCTTTCCAACTTCTGCTTGGAAGGGTGTTGGAGGGGCCTTAATTTAACATCTTGGCTGTAAGGCAGCACCTCCAAGAGGCCAGCGCTCCCTAATGTCTTGCGTGTCAGCCTGAACCGTGTGCTCCAGTCTCATGGGAACAAAGAGCAGAAGTGGGCAAATCCAGCCCTTCGAGCCTGCTCCGCCATTCAGTCAGATCGTGGCTGATCTCTCCCTGCTCTCAAATCCACCTCCCCACCTGCTCGCCATATCCTTTTTTTATTAGAAATATATCTATCTCCTTCTTGGAATCATTCAACGAAAGTGGATTTTGAATCATTCTGACTCTTGTCGGGGGGGAGGGGGGGAGCGGGTTTCTGCCCACTGAACCTCGGCTAATACAGTTTTGGCAGAGTCGCAGAACTCCATGTCTTTAGTACATCAAGTGCTGTGATCTTGGGCAGATCAGATACTAATCATTCTACATCCCCTCAAGAATTATTCCTGTACAGCCTCAATCATAAAGCGTCAGAGACATTAAGAAAGGAATTTTTTTTTTTTAAAAAGCTGGTACTATTTGATTAGACCGTTATCCCAGCAACCAGAATATAATGTTATTTGAAGCCTTGAATAGATTAGATTTTTGACTTGATTTATTATTGTCACATGTATTGGGAGACAGCGAAAAGTACTTTTCTTGCGCTATACAGACAAAGCATGCTGTTCATAGAGTATATAGGGGAGAAGGAAAGGAGGGGGTGCAGAATGTAGTGTTACGGTCATAGCTAGAGAAAGATCAACTTCATGCGGGGTAGGTCCATTCAAAAGTCTGACAGCAGCAGGGAAGAAGCTATTCGTGAGTCGGTTGGTACGTGACCTCAGACTTTTATATTTTTTTCCCGATGGAAGAAGGTGGAAGAGAGAATGTCCGGGGTGCGTGGGGACCTTGATTATGGTTTTCCAAGGCAGCGGGAAGTGTAGATGCAGTCATTGGACGGGAGGCTGGTTTGCGCGGTGGACTGGGGCTTCGTGGCCCTTTGTAGTTTCTTGCAGTCTTAGTCAGAGAAGGAGCCATACCAAGCTGTGATACAGCCGGAAAGGATGTTGCGTCACTGCATCACTGGACTCTCCAATGCACAGTCTCTCTGATCAGTATTGGTGCATAAATTGAAAAGTCTCGAGTTCTATGCTTCTTACCAAATTCCTCGTGGAGTTGAGCCCATGAAGATGCAGAGTAGGTTGGTTAGCTCTGTCAGTGTGCCTACTGGCAGCCTGACGTTGGTGCCAAGCACATGTATCAACGAATGTGGCGAATGCCCAGCGCCTACATTCGGATAGGGAGAGTGGATGTGACCCACCCTTCCAGAGTGGCATGAGCGCTCGTCACGTCGCTGGGGATGACTTGTCAGCAATGCTGGCAAAATGGCTCGAAAAGCAAGAGATGCTTAACTGTTTGTGACACCCCCCCACTTTGAATTTCTAGGTGCCCGCGCCCCCGGCCAACGAGGAGGACTTTGTACTGGTGCAGCAGCGAGGAGTTCACGTCCCCCAGAAAACCGCAGAGCAGTACGGGCAGCTGATGGAAGTGCTGAGGCAACAGTACGAGGTAACTCCACCCCACGCACAGCAACACTGGGCAAAGGCTACGTCTCTTTAACATGGTAGGGTAATCTTGGGAAGACCTTACAGCGCAGAGGTAGTGACCCCCACCTCTGAGCCAGAGTCTAACTCTGGGGCTTGATGGCCACGGAAGGTGTGTTAGTCGCATGGCCACACTGTTAGATTGTCACCAGGCAAGTCCTTCCAATCCCCAATGATAAGAGTGAGGGGGGGGGGGGGGGAGTCTCCTAGTCAGCCCAAATGCAAAGGGCTTCAGTACCTGACCAAGTATAACCGTGGACCAACACATGGAAGTCCACGGTTGCCTCTTGTGACATGGAACCTGAGCGGAGAGAGGTGATAAAGTAAGCAAATATTATTTTTCTTCATTCAGTCGGGCTGGGCCGGCATTTATTGCCTGCCCCTAGTTGCCCTTGAGAAGGTGGTGGTGAGCTGCCTTCGTGAAACACTACAATTCTAATTGAATTTTGTGGCAAAGATTCTGAAATAAAGTTAACACGGCTCCCACTTTCATTCCTTTAAGTGCTGTAAAAGCTGTTAATCTTCCTGATGTATCCTGGGCTCTGTTCCTTGTGTAGATGCATTTAGACCATCTGTTAATAAATGTCCAGATTAACCTGTAGAGCTGACATATTTTGGAATGACCTCTACCACTTCCTCATTGGTGGTTTGATTATGCCACTACCCATGTAAACACATCCATCCACATCGCACTTCACTCACTAATCCCCGAATTTTGACTCATTTAGCGATTTTTGAAATGTTCAGTATGGTATCTGGGCTCCGAGGGTTAAACTGTGAGGAGAGATTAAATAAACCAGGGTTGTATCCTTTGGAACTTGGAGGGTTTACAGAGCGAATTGATTGAAGTTTTTGAGATATTGAGGGGAGCAGAGAGAGATGATGATCCCCGTTCAGGACAGTGATTGAATAGAATCATAGAATAGGATCCCGACAGAGAAGGTGGCACAGTGGTCAGCACTGCGGTCTCTCAGCGCCAGCGACCCAGGTTCAATTCCCGGCTCAGGTCACCGTCTGCGCAGAGTCTGACCGTTCTCCCCGTGTCTGCGTGGGTTTCCTCCGGGTGCTCCGGTTTCCTCCCACAGTCCGAAAGACATGCTGGTTAGGGTGCATTGGCCATGCTAAATTCTCCCTCAGTGTACCCGCACAGGTCGGGACTGTGCCGCCTCGGGGACTCTCTTGGTAACTCCATTGCAGTGTGAATGTAAGCCTACTTGTGACACTAATAAATGAACTTTCAGCAGGCCATTTGGCCCATTGAGTCTGCGCGATGGAGCATCCCACTTAAACCCTATCCCCGTAACCCCACATATTTACCCTGCACGTTCTCCCCATGTCTGCGTGGGTTTCCTCTAGGTGCTCCGGTTTTCTCCCACACTCCAAAAATGTGCGATTTCGGCTGATTGGCCATGCTAAACTGTCCCTCAATGTCAGGGTGTTGAGCAGGGTAAATGCGTGGGGTTATGGGGATGGGAGGTGGATAGGGTCTGGCTGGGATTCTTGTTAGTGCAGGCTCAATTGGCCGAATGTAGGGATTCTATGAATTGTTTTTTGTCGATGGAGATACAGAACAGCTTCAACAAGTATCTTCCCTCCAGCTCTGCATCATAGCAACAATATATATAACATGCAAACTTGTAAATGTTCTATTATCACCAGAATGTAGTGGAGGAGGTACTACAGTATTTTAATCTTTCAATCAGCAATACAGCCTATTTCATTCACACCCACTTTCACTGCAATAAGGGGAACTTTACTGGAGACTCAAGTCGCCTGTATTTGGGAAAAGAGTCCATTTGATCACTTGGCCTGTTAATAGTCTTGTGTTATGTATCTTTTGATAGACATGTATGCAGTACTCCAAGCAATACACCCACCTTGGAAGCGTATCGGAGACCACCAAGTGAGTGCAGATAACCTCTTGTCTACGAAAGATTAAAACCTTTGTTATCCGGAGTGAGTTATAAATATATTACTCAATGTGGCAATTCATGAACAACGGGTGAAACGTGGAGTGCGGGTTTTTACGGCGGGAGTTTTCCAGTTCCGCCGCAGTGGGTTTTCCCACGGTGGAGGCAGCTTGCCATTGTTCGCCAGCCAGTGTTTGGCATGGCCCTTCCCTGGCGTCAGGGGTCAACTTTGGCGGAAGGTCCCACAGGAAATTCACACCAGCGTAAAACCAATTCTTGGCATGTGTCTCCCCCTCCCCCCCTCCTCCCCACCCCCACCACCGAGTGGGGGGAGAATTCCACCCTTTGAATCCTCATGGCGCTGCTTTGATTGAGTAATTTAAAAATTCAGTGGAAGTGGGTCAAGTATAGCAAGTTAGCCATAAATATCCTGTTTTATATCAAAGTAAGTCATCTCACAACACCAGGTTAAAGTCCAACAGGTTTATTTGGAATCGCGAGCTTTCAGAGCGCTGCCCCTTCACCAGGTGAATACTCACTCATCTGATGAAGGAGCAGTGCTCCGAAAGCTCGTGATTCCAAATAAACACCAGGACTTTAGCCTGGTGTTGTGAGACTTCTTACTGTGCCCACCCCAGTCCAACGCCGGCATCTCACGTCATATTTATGTCAAAGATTGAGCTGTTTTTAATCAAGCAATCATTGTGTGTGCTTGTTATTGAAGATTTGAGAAGATGGCAGACGATTGTAAAAAGAACATTGAAATTCTGAAGAGAGCGCATGCCCAAGGCTACCCTCTACCCAAGTACCACCACGAAGAGCGGACCTTCCAAGTAGTAAAGTGAGTAGCAGCGATGTCATGTGCAGTAGGCCCGGTTAAGCCATGGACATCATTAAATTTTGCGTTTGTAAATTTCAAAACTTTCTTAGGCCGACTTTGCCACAGTGTATAATTTCATATAACATACCAGTATCTGGGGAGTTGGAGGCTTAGCCATTCTAAACTAGTATAAACAAATGAATTCCGCTCCGGAACTTGGACAAATAATCTGATCTAACCTCCCCATCTGGAGGGGATCTACTTTCACTATCCCGGGTGTGCTGTCAAACACACGTCTTTCTGCGGTTTAGCAGGATGCTAAATATCAGGCAACACGAAACAAAGAACAGAAGGCAGTCCTCCTGGTGTCCTTCCAATGTTCCTCCTCACGACAAAATCAGCTCCAACTGATCAATTATCACACACTAGATTATGAAGGGATTAGATTAGATAGAAGCTGGGAGATTGTTTCCACTGGCGGGTGAAACTAGAACGAGGGGGACATGGCCCCAAAATAAGGGGGAGCAGATTTAGGATTGAGTTGAGGAGGAACTTCTTCACACAAAGGGTTGTGAATCTGTGGAATTCCCTGCCCAGTTGAGGCTACCTCATTGAATGTTTTTAAGGCGAGGATAGATAAATCTTTGAACAGTAAAGGAATTAAGGGTTATGGTGAGCGGGCGGGTAAGTGGAGCTGAGTCCATGAAAAGATCAGCCATGATCTTATTGAATGGCGGGGCAGGCTCGAGGGGCCGGATGGCCTACTCCTGCTCCTAGTTCTTATGTTCTTACTATCACATTTCTCTCTCTCTCTCTTTTTGGAGTCTTGCTGTGCTGGGTTTGCCTTCAGCAGTGATTACACTGAGTAAAGTAAATTTGGAGAGGTTGTGACCCCTTTCTCGGAAATCTGACCAAGTATTGCCGGCATTGGAATTCTGCCTTTTCTGTCGATGCCTTTAAACCTGCTGCCCCATCTCGCCAGTGCTATAAGAGGCTTTGTAAAAGGGGAACACAGTGGCACGAATGTGTAGTACAAGCTCGGTGGCACAGTGGTTCGCACTGCTGCCTCACAGCGCCAGGCACCCAGGTTCAATTCCCAGCTTGGGTCACTGTCTGTGTGGAGTTTGCACGTTCTCCCCCGTGTCTGCGTGGGTTTCCTCCGGGTGCTCCGGTTTCCCCCCACAGTCCAAAGGTGTGCAAGTTAGGGTTGATTGGCCATGCTAAATTGCCCCTTGGTGTCCAAAGATATGTAGGTTAAATGGAGCAGTGGGGTAAATACTTGGGATTACAGGGATGGGGCCTGAGCAAGATGCTCTTGTTGGAGAGCCGGTGTGGACTCTAACAGCAAAGAACAGTACAGCACAGGAACAGGCCCTTCTGCCCTCCAAGCCCGTGCTGATCATGATGCACTAACTAAACTTAAAAAAAAACCTTCTGCCCTTACTCAGTCCGTATCCCTCTATTCCCTCCCTATTCGTGTGTCCATCCAGATGCCTCTTAAATGTTGCTAATGTGCCTGCTTCCACCACCTCCTCCGGCAGCGCGTTCCAGGCACCCACCACTCTCTGCATGAAAAGTTTCTCCCGCGCATCCCCTTTAAACTTTCCCCCTCTCACCTTGAATCTGTGCCTCCTTGTGATTGACACTTCCACCCTGGGGAAAAAGTCTCTGACTGTCCACCCTGTCTATGCCTCTCACATGCCACTCGATGTCTGCACTGTAGGGGTTCTATGATTCTAAGCAATGTGCTGGAGTTTAGTTCGGGTGCAGAATTGGACTTTCGTCTGTTGTGTAGGTGAACTTTTTACACCTGCAGGCTAATAGTAATACAGAGGCAGTATACTGCTTGGATTACATAGAAACTGGAAGCAGGAGGAAGCCATTTGGCCCTTCAAACCTGCTCCACCATTCATTATGATTAGGCCGATCATCAAATTCAATATCCTGATCCCCCCCCTTTCCACCCCATATCCCTTGATCCCTTTAGCCCCAAGAGCGATATCTAATTTCTTCTTGAAATCACACAACATTTTGGCCTCAATTACTTTCTGTGGCAGTGAATTCCACACATTCGCCACCCTCTGGGTGAAGAAATTTCTCCTCACCTCAGTCCTAAAAGGTTTACCCCTTATCCTCAAACTATGACCCCCTAGTTCTGGACTCCCCCCACCATCGGGAACATTCTTTCTGAATCTACCCTGTCTAACCCTGTTAGAATTTTATAAGTTTCTACAAGATCTCCTCTCGCTCTCCTAAACTCCAGTGAATATAATCCTAACTGATTTAGCCTCTCGTATGACAGACCTGCCATCCCAGGAATCAGCCTGGTAAACCTTCGTTGCACGCCCTCTATAAAAGGACATCCTTCCTCAGATAAGGACACCAAAACTGCACACAATACTCCAGGTGTGGCCTCAATAACAATTGCAGCAAAATATCCTAGACTGTTGGATTATTATATTTTAAAAATCCCACATATAATGAAATGATTAAACAACTCAAAATTCTTCAATACACCTTTCACTTTCTGAAGCGCAGTGGTTTGGCAGAGATCTGGTTTTACTGACAGAGGTGAGAATATAGGCCACTTTCTGTGAGTGTTCACATGGCTTCTTGGAATCTTTAATGTCCACCCAAACCTCTGGGTGGGGCCGGTAGTTCATTGGTCTAACATTTTTTTTGAATGAGAGCGTTAGCATCACCACACTGCGGGTCTGCCCAAGTTACTCGGTCAGTTTCTGACCTAGACGTCAGGAACCTCGTAGCTGAGCTGTGCTGACGCACTGATACAATTCAATACCTTTTTCTTTTATTCCAGGATTTTTCCCAATCTCACAAACAGTGACATGATCCTTCACATCGTCAAAGGAATCAACCTGTCGCCTCCTTCAGGTAATGAAATAGGCCGATAATTTTCCAACCCCTCAAATGCTCTATAGACAGTCACATGGGTATAGAGCGATATGGGCCAAATGCAGGCCATTGGGACTAGCTTAATGGTTAAAAACTGGACGGCATGGGCAAGTTGGGCCGAAGGGCCTGTTTCCATGCTGTAAACCTCTGACTCTAAACCTCTATAACTTGCTCTGAGTGTATGGCCTTCTGCTGAGCCAGGAGACTTGAGGACTGTCCCCAAGTACAGATTAAACTACCATGTCGGCTGCACAGTGTTAGTAGTAGGCAGGCGTCTAACATTTCCGGGGAGGAGTAGTGATATTGTCACTAGACTAGAATCCAGAGACTCAGGGTAATGCTCTGGGGACCTGGGTTCAAATCCCACCACAGCAGATGGTGAAATTTGAATTCAGAAAAAATCTGGAATTAAAATCTACTGATGAATCGACCATAGTCAATTGTCAGAAAAGTTTTTATTAGTCACAAGTAGACTTCCATTCACACTGTAATCAAGTTATTGTGAAAATCCCCTAGTTGCCACAATCCGGCGCCTGTTCGGTTACACTGAGGGCGAATTTAACATGGCCAATGCACCCTAACCAGCAAGTCTTTCGGACTGTGGGAGGAAGCGGGAGCACCCGGAGGAAACCCAGACAGACATGGGGAGAACGTGCAGACTCCGAACAGTCAGTGACCCAAGCCGGGACTCGAACCTGGGACCCTGGCGCTGTGAGGCAGCAGTGCTAACCACTGTGCCACCCATAAACAAGACTGTTTGTGGGTCCTAAGGTAGTGAGCCTCTGCTGTGATGTGTGTGATGCTACAATACGATCCAGAACAGATTCACTGCAGTTTCTGTGAGGAATTTACTTCTGTAACAACTCTCCACACACACGGACAAAGTGAAGTAAGGAGCTCATTTTAACACCGTTTTCCTTTCAGCAGCTGTACTGGTGATGGATGAGTTTCGAGCCACTTGTGTGTACCACTGCCTCCAGATATGGGGATGGGGGGGGGATAATTTATTTTTTTACATTGCTGACCCATTGCTGTGTAAATAATGACCAGTTAATGTTCTGTTTAGGTATTGCACCGAATGATCTTGATGCCTTTGTCAAGTTTGAATTCGCCTTCCCAAACGCGGTAAGAAGCTTATTACACGAGTTCAGCCCTTTTGGCAATTTGGGTGAAAGGTCAAAGCCCAAGGGAGAGGGTCCCGTTTGAACTGAACAGCATAGGATAACGGGCAAGGTAAATCAGGAAGCCGTGCGGGAGGTCATTTTGATTTGGAATTCTGCATAATTTTGGTGGAAGTGCAGATCAAGGGAAGCAGTTTCAAGTTTTCGTTCCACAGAATGTGAGTTGGTGGTAGGCATGTTAGTGATGTGGAGAAAAGAAACCAAGACACAAAGTATTCCACACAGTCACTGAGGTGCATGGCTTGTGGCTTAATGTCGCAATGTAATGTGTCAGGGTTCCATTGAATGTCAGTCTGTCACTGATCACATTAGAGCAAGAAGGACTGAGGAAGATAGCAAGGGGGACAAGCCACAACAGAGCAGCAGCACTGGGAATAAACAAAGAGCAGAGTATTTTTAGAGTGAGGTTAATGACGCAGACTCCTAAAAGTAAAGTTTATTTATTAGTGACACAAGTAGGCTCACATTAACGCTGCAATGAAGTTACTGTGAAAATCCCCTAGTCGCCACACTCCGGCGCCTGTTCGGGTACACTGAGGGAGAATTTAGCACGGCCAATGCACACTAACCAGCACATCTTTCGGACTGTGGGAGGAAACCAGAGCCCCTGGAGGAAACCCACGCAGACACGGAGGGAATGTGCTACACAGACAGTGACCCAAGCCGGGAATCGAACCCGGGTCCTTGGCGCTGTGAGGCAGCAGTGCTAACCACTGTGCCACCTGTGCTCACTGACGTAGGTGGGTTCACAGTCCAGTTTGAAAATCCTCATCCTAGTTTTCAAATCTCTCCATGGCCGCACTCTATCTCTGCAACTCCACCTTCCCCAGCCCCTACAATCCTCCCAAATCTCTGTGCCCCTCCCAATTCTGGTCTCTGGCGCATACATAATTTTCTTAGCTCCAGCATTGGCAGCTGTGCCTTCAGTTGCCTAGGTCTTAAACAGTGGAATTCTCTTCCCAAACCTCTCTGCCTCTCTCTCCATTTTAAGTTGATTCTTAAAATTGTTTGACCCAGCTGCTGGTTACTCACCCGAATATCTCCTTGTGTAGGGTTACCTGTCCGTGTATCTCCTTGTGTAGGGTTACCTGCCCGTGTATCTCCTTGTGTAGGGTTACCTGCCCGTGTATCTCCTTGTGTAGGGTTACCTGCCCGTGTATCTCCTTGTGTAGAGTTACCTGCCCGTGTATCTCCTTGTGTAGGGTTACCTGCCCGTGTATCTCCTTGTGTAGAGTTACCTGCCCGTGTATCTCCTTGTGTAGGGTTACCTGACCGTGTATCTCCTTGTGTAGGGTTACCTGCCCGTGTATCTCCTTGTGTAGGGTTACCTGCCCGTGTATCTCCTTGTGCAGGGTTACCTGCCCGTGTATCTCCTTGTGTAGGGTTACCTGCCCGTGTATCTCCTTGTGCAGGGTTACCTGCCTGTGTATCCCCTTGTGTAGAGTTACCTGCCCGTGTATCTCCTTGTGCAGGGTTACCTGCCCGTGTATCTCCTTGTGTAGGGATACCTGCCCGTGTATCTCCTTGTGTAGGGTTACCTGCCCGTGTATCTCCTTGTGCAGGGTTACCTGCCCGTGTATCTCCTTGTGTAGGGTTACCTGCCCGTGTATCTCCTTGTGCAGGGTTACCTGCCCGTGTATCTCCTTGTGTAGGGTTACCTGCCCGTGTATCTCCTTGTGTAGGGTTACCTGCCCGCGTATCTCCTTGTGTAGGGTTACCTGCCCGTGTATCTCCTTGTGTAGGGTTACCTGCCCGTGTATCTCCTATTGTAGGGTTACCTGCCCATGTATCTCCTTGTGTAGGGTTACCTGCCCGTGTATCTCCTTGTGTAGGGTTACCTGCCCGTGTATCTCCTATTGTAGGGTTACCTGCCCATGTATCTCCTTGTGTAGGGTTACCTGCCCGTGTATCTCCTTGTGTAGGGTTACCTGCCCGTGTATCTCCTATTGTAGGGTTACCTGCCCATGTATCTCCTTGTGTAGAGTTACCTGCCCGTGTATCCCCTTGTGTAGGGTTACCTGCCCGTGTATCTCCTTGTGTAGGGTTACCTGCCCGTGTATCCCCTTGTGTAGGGTTACCTGCCCGTGTATCTCCTTGTGTAGGGTTACCTGCCCGTGTATCTCCTTGTGTAGGGTTACCTGCCCGTGTATCTCCTTGTGTAGGGTTACCTGCCCGTGTATCTCCTTGTGTAGGGTTACCTGCCCGTGTATCCCCTTGTGTAGGGTTACCTGCCCGTGTATCTCCTTGTGTAGGGTTACCTGCCCGTGTATCTCCTTGTGTAGGGTTACCTGCCCGTGTATCTCCTTGTGTAGGGTTACCTGCCCGTGTATCTCCTTGTGTAGGGTTACCTGCCCGTGTATCTCCTTGTGTAGGGTTACCTGCCCGTGTATCTCCTTGTGTAGGGTTACCTGCCCGTGTATCCCCTTGTGCAGGGTTACCTGCCCGTGTATCTCCTTGTGTAGGGTTACCTGCCCGTGTATCTCCTTGTGTAGGGTTACCTGCCCGTGTATCCCCTTGTGCAGGGTTACCTGCCCGTGTATCTCCTTGTGTAGGGTTACCTGTCCGTGTATCTCCTTGTGTAGGGTTACCTGCCCGTGTATCTCCTTGTGTAGGGTTACCTGCCCGTGTATCCCCTTGTGCAGGGTTACCTGCCCGTGTATCTCCTTGTGCAGGGCTACCTGCCCGTGTATCTCCTTGTGTAGGGTTACCTGCCCGTGTATCTCCTTGTGTAGGGTTACCTGCCCGTGTATCTCCTTGTGTAGGGTTACCTGCCCGTGTATCCCCTTGTGCAGGGTTACCTGCCCGTGTATCTCCTTGTGCAGGGTTACCTGCCCGTGTATCTCCTTGTGTAGGGTTACCTGCCCGTGTATCTCCTTGTGTAGGGTTACCTGCCCGTGTATCTCCTTGTGTAGGGTTACCTGCCCGTGTATCCCCTTGTGCAGGGTTACCTGCCCGTGTATCTCCTTGTGCAGGGTTACCTGCCCGTGTATCTCCTTGTGTAGGGTTACCTGCCCGTGTATCCCCTTGTGTAGGGTTACCTGCCCGTGTATCTCCTTGTGTAGGGTTACCTGCCCGTGTATCTCCTTGTGTAGGGTTACCTGCCCATGTATCCCCTTGTGTAGGGTTACCTGCCCGTGTATCTCCTTGTGCAGGGTTACCTGCCCGTGTATCTCCTTGTGTAGGGTTACCTGCCCGTGTATCTCCTTGTGTAGGGTTACCTGCCCGTGTATCCCCTTGTGTAGGGTTACCTGCCCGTGTATCTCCTTGTGCAGGGTTACCTGCCCGTGTATCCCCTTGTGTAGGGTTACCTGCCCGTGTATCTCCTTGTGTAGGGTTACCTGCCCGTGTATCTCCTTGTGTAGGGTTACCTGCCCGTGTATCTCCTTGTGTAGGGTTACCTGCCCGTGTATCCCCTTGTGTAGAGTTACCTGCCCGTGTATCTCCTTGTGTAGGGTTATCTGCCCGTGTATCTCCTTGTGTAGGGTTACCTGCCCGTGTATCCCCTTGTGCAGGGTTACTTGCCCGTGTATCTCCTTGTGTAGGGTTACCTGCCCGTGTATCCCCTTGTGTAGAGTTATCTGTCCGTATATCTCCTTGTGTAGCTCAGTGATTGCAATGAAGTATCTTGCAATATTTTGCTACTTTGAAGGTATTATATAACTGCAAGAACAAAGAAAATTACAGCACAGTAACGGACCCTTCGGCCCTCCAACCCTGCACCGACCATGCTGCCCGTCTGAACTAAAACCCCCTACTCTTTTTTTTCTTCACAGAATCCCTACAGTGCAGAAGGAGGCCATTTGGCCCATCGAGTCTGCACCGACCGCAATCGCATTCAGGCCCTATTCCCGTAACCCCACACATTTACCCTGCTAATCTCCCTGACACTAGGGTCCATTTAGCACGGCCAATCCACCTAACCCGCACAGGTTTGGACAATGGGAGGAAACCGGAGCACCCGGAGGAAACCCATGTGGACACGGGGAGAACGTGCAGACTCCACAAAGACAGTGACCCAAGGCTGGAATTGAACCCAGGTCCTTGGCACTGAGGCAGCAGTGCTAACCACTGTGCCACCATGCCATCCCACCGTGTCTCTTCTGGGACCATGTCCTTCTATTCCCATCCTATTCATGTATTTGTTAAGATGCCCCTTAAAAGTCACTATCATATCCGCTTCCACTACCTCCCCCGGCAGCGAATTCCAGGCACCCACCGCCCTCTGTGTAAAAAAAAAACTTGCCTCGTACATCTCCTTTAAACCTTGCCCCTCGCACCTTAAACCTGTGCCCCCTGGTAATTGACTCTTCCACCCTGGGAAAAAGGCTTCTGACTATCCACTCTGTCCATGCCCCTCATAATCTTGTAGACTTCTATCAGGTCGCCCCTCAACCTCCAGTGAGAACAAACCAAGTTTCTCCAACCTCTCCTCGTAGCTAATGCCCTCCATACCAGGCAACGTCCTGGTAAACCTCTTCTGTTGTCTTAAATTTAATCCTCATTTGGCTTTTATTTAGTATTTGGCCCAATGGATTTTGCTTTCAGTTATTATGGAACTAAAAGGGTTATCAGTCCTCGTCACAGCTTCTGTTCTAACGTGTTTATGGCCTTGTTCTCTTGAGCCCTGTGCACTGCTGCAAGTTATGGTGTATGTTCTACTTGGTTCCATAGGAAGAAGCACAGAAAGACAAAACCAACGTGGTGAAGAACACAAACTGCCCAGGTATGTGGGGCAGGAGAGCTGCCAAGTGAACTAGCAAACCTGGCACTAACTTACTTATTGATTTGTGTTGGTCATGCGGCCAGTTTACCCCCCTGGATCATGTTCCATGCCAACGCCGGCATCTCCACATCATGTTCCATGAGCCAGTGGGTAACACTTACTTATAGAATCCCTTCAGTGCAGCCATTCGGTCCATCAGGTCTGCACCTACTCTCCGAAAGAGTATCCCATCCAGGTTCTCCCCCCCCCCCCCTTTATCCCCGTAACCCCGCGCATTTACCCTGGCCAATCCACCGAACCTGCATCTTTGAATTGTGGGAGGAAACCGGAGCACCCAGCGGAAAGCCACACAGACACTGGGAGAACGGTAGCACAGTGGTTAGCACTGCTGCCTCACAGCGCTGGGGACCTGGGTTTGATTCCCAGCTTGGGTCGCTGTCTGTGTGGAGTTTGCACGTTCTCCCCGTGTCTGCGTTGGTTTCCTCCGGGTGCTCCAGTTGCCTCCGAAAGACGTGCTGGTTCGGTGCATTGGCCATGCTAAATTGCCCCTTTGTGTCCCAAGATGTGTAGGTTAGGGGGACTAGCGGAGTAAATGTGTGGGGTTACAGAGATGGGGCCTGGGTAAGATGCTGTATCAGAGAGTCGGTGCAGACTCGATGGGCCGAATGGCACTTGAAGGGATTCTATGAATGCGCAAACTCCATACAGTCACCCATGGCCAGAATCAAACCCGGGTCCCTGGCACTGAGGCAACAATGCTAACCACTGTGCCACCATGCCGCCCGTATGGGAGAGAGCAACTAATCTCGGCTGACACTTGAGTGATGCACTGAGGAAGCATTTCATTATCCAAGGCTTTGGATGAGATTAAAGCAAGACCCTGTTTGCCTTGTCAGGTGGATGTGAAAAGAATTTGTGGCACGGTTTGCAGATGTTCTCTCCAGTGTCCCTCCGTCTACATCACTAAATTGGAGTGTCTGTTTATCACATTGCAGTTTGTGGGAACCTGCTGTGTTAAAACTGGCTATACCACATTTCCAACATTACAACAGAGGCGGCATTTCAGGAAGTGCTTCATTAAGCGCTTTAGAATGTCTCCAGGTCGTTAAAGGAATGTCTTTCCTTTCGATCAGATTGCTGGGATGTGTGGTGGAGGGGGGGTCTCTGCTGCCACAGTAGATATCAGTGGGGAGGTGATGGAGTAAGTGGTATTGTCACTGGGCGAGTAATTCCGAGACTAGGGGACTTGGGTTTGAATTGTATTTGAATCCAATAAAAATCTGTAAGAAGTCTCACAACACCAGGTTAAAGTCCAACAAGTTCGAATCCCACCAGATGGTGGAATTTGAATTCAATAAAAAAATATCAGGAATTGAGAATCTACTGATGACCATGAACCATTGTCGATTGTCGGAAAAACCCATCTGGTTTACTAATGTCCTTGAGGGAAGGAAATCTGCCATCCTTACCTGGTCTGGCCTACATGTGACTCCAGAGCCACAGCAATGTGGTTGACTCTCAACTGCCCTCTGCACAAGAGCAACTAGACATGGGCAATAAATGCTGGCCAGCCAGCGACGCCCGTATCCCATGAATGAATAAAAATCAGCAATTGGAGGAGGATGTAGGCCAAGGAGCTTGCCTACAGTGAAGTTATAGAAGAATCATAGAATTCCTACAGTGCAGGAGGAGACCATTTGGCCCATTGGATCTGCACTGACTCTCTGACAGAGTATCTTATTCAGGGCCTACCCCTGTAACCCCACACATGGCTAATCCCCCTAACCTACATATCTTGGGACAGTAAGGGGCAAGTTACCATGGCCAATCCAACTAACCTGCACGTTTTTGGAGTGTGGGAGGAAACTGACACACTCGGGGGAAACCCACACAGACATGAGGAGAACGTGCAACTCCATGTCTGTGCGGAATCTGCACATTCTCCCCGTGTCTGCGTAGGTTTCCTCCGGGTGCTCCGGTTTCTTCCCACAGTCCAAAGATGTGCGGGTTAGGTTGATTGGCCGTGCTAAATTGATCCTAGTGTCAGGGGGATTAACAGGGTAGATATGGATTAAGGGGATAGGGCTTGGGTGGGATTGTGGTCGGTGCTGACTCGATGGGCTGAATGGCCTACTACTGCACTGCAGGGCTTCTATGATCCATATAGGCAGTCACCCAAGGCTGGATTTGAACCCGGGTCCCTGGGCAGCAATGCTAACCACTGTGCCTACCGCCCTTGACACAGAGCAAGAGTTGATGAGTGATGGGTTGGATAACCACCAAAGCTGAGTGGTGGTGGAGCAGAGAGGGGCGACGCAGGGATACTGAGCATGAGGGATGATGAGCAAAGAACTAGGTGCGTTCTGATACAGAAAATCGAGTAACTGCTTTAAAACAGCAAATGGCGGTGACGGGGAACACGGCAGCTTGCTTCAGAGAGTATTGTGCTCCCAAATGATTTGATTTATTATTGTCACATATATTGGTATACAGTGAAAATTATTGTTTCTTGCACTCTATACAGACGAAACATTCTGTTCAGAGAGAAGGAAACGAGAGAGTTGCAGAGTATAGTGTTCCAGTCATAGTTAGGATGTAGCTAGGGTCTAGATAATGGTGACCATAAGCAGTGCTATAATAATCACTTCTTGTTGTCCAACTAGAATTTAAGGAGCAGTTCAAGCTGAACATCAACCGCGGACATCGAGCATTCAAACGAGTGGTACAGACCAAAGGAGTTAAATTTGAAATACTCCATAAAGGGTAAGAGTTTCTCTTATTTACTGCTTTATTTTCCCAGAGAGTTTTGTTTTAGGAATTAACCTGTTGGTTTGATACAGTTCTTGAACATTCTTTAGTTCGGTGCCAGAACAATCACGGGGGAGGGCAGCAGTTGTGACACAGTGAAAGACCATCTCTCTCGCCTCTCTCTCTCTCTCTCTCTCTCTCACAGAAAGTTTTATTCCAAACAGCAGTGGATATTGACACTTTTTACAGGCTGTGAAAATCAATTCTCCATTGTCCTTTCATATCGTGTTGGAGGTTTGTGTACACTTTGGCTCCAGAGAGGTGGGAAGTCTGGTTGAATTGGAGCTGGGAGCAGTGATAGGAAGTGGGACATGCTTCGTCCTCTTTCTCCCTTTCTCCTCTGCCCCTACAGTTCTGCCTGCATTTGAGAATGGCACCATATGCATGGTGGGTTTTTAAACATTAGGGCCTCATCATTTGTGGAGTTGATCTTGTTTTTGGCCTGTCGTTTTAATGAATAACATTGGAGGACATGTCCATTTGGTTGTTCCCTCCCGCTAACCTGCCAGTGAAGATTGCTTTGTCTGTCAGTGGCTGCACTGCCAGCTATAGGAACAGCTTTTAAGTTTAAAGTTTATTTATTAGCGTCACAAATAGGCTTACATTAACTCTGCAATGAAGTTACTGTGAAAAACCCCTAGTCGCCACACTCCGGCACCTGTTCGGGTACACTGAGGGAGAATTTAGCACGGCCAATGCACCCCAACCAGCACATCTTTCAGACTGTGGGAGGAAACCGGAGCACCCGGAGGAAACCCACGCAGACACGGGGAGAATGTCCAAGCTCTACACAGACAGTGACCCAAGCTGGGAATCGAATCTGGGTCCCTGGCGCTGTGAGGCAGCAATGCCAACCACTGTGCCACCGTGCCGCCCCAGGAGAAGGCCATTCAGCACATTAAGCCTCTCTTACATTCCAGATCCATATCCTTTGATACCGTCCACTAACAAGAACCCATTGATCATCTTATGAGAGAGTTGCAGGTTTTCACGATCCTGTGTGTATGTGGAATAAAAGCTTCCCGATTTCATTCCTGAATGTTTGATTTGATTTATTATTGTCACATGTATTAACATACATAGATAGAGGCCATAGAGGTTTACAGCATGGAAACCGGCCCTTCGGCTCAACTTGTCCATGCTGCCCTTTTTTTAAAAATCCCGAAGCTAGTCCCAGTTGCCTGCATTTGGCCCATATCCCTCCATACCCATCTTACCCATGTAACTATCTAAATGCTTTTTAAAAGACAAAATTGTACCTGCCTCTACTACTACCTCTGGCAGCTCGTTCTAGACACTCACCACTCTCTGTGTGAAAAAATTGCCCCTCTGGTCCCTTTTGCATCTCTCCCCTCTCACCTTAACCTATGCTCTCTAGTTTTAGACTCCCCTATCTTTGGGAAAAGTATTGTTTTTTGCAATCTATACAGACAAAACATGCCGTTCATAGATAAGGAAACGAGAGAGTGCAGAATGTCGTGTTACAGTCATAGCTAGGGTGTAGAGAAAGATGAACTTAATATATGGTGGGTCCATTCAAAAGTCTGACAGCAGCAGGGAAGAAGCTGTTCTTGAGTCGGTTGGTATGTGGCCTCAGACTTTTGTACTGTTTTCCCAATGGAAGAAGATGGAAGAGAGAATGTCCGGGGTGCGTGGACTCCTTAATTATGCTGGCTGCTTTGCCGAGGCAGCGGGAAGTGTAGACAAAGTCAATGGATGGGAGGCTGGTTTGTGTGATGGATTGGGCTACATTCATGACCTTTTGTGGTTCCTCGCTCTGATTTGAAGAATCTCTCCCTTGTCCTCGGTTCCCCCACCAGCGGCGATAACATCTCTCCCTGAGTAACCTATAAACATCTTGAATAATCTTAAACTCCATTGGATCATCCCTAAATCTTCTAAAATCTAAGGAATACAGCCATATCTGTGCAACCTGTCTTCACAGTCTAGCTCCCATCATTTTGATGAATCTGCACTGTGCCCTTTCCATAGACCAGCACATCATTCCGAAGAGACAGTGCCCAGAACTGAATGCAGATCTCCGAATGGGGTTTGTATCCAGTCTCTGTACAACTGGAGCACAACCTTCTCCCCTTTTATATACCAACTGCCTTGAGTAAAGGTTAAAGTTCCATTTTTTTGATCAACACTACATTCTGCACCTTCGCCTTTCCTTCTTCCCTAGGTACTCTATGAATGGTATGTTTTGTCTGTATAGCGCACAAGAAACAGTACTTTTCACTGCATCCCAATACAAGTGACAACAAATCGATTAGTTTTTTGTACGTATCCACTACCTTTTCCTAGAGAGAAGAACTGACGTTTCGAGTCCAGATGACTCTTTGTCAAAGCTTTGACAAAGGGTCATCTGGACTCGAAACGTCAGTTCTTTTCCCTCCTTGCAGATTCTGCCAGACCTGCTGAGATTTTCCAGCGTTTTTTCTTTTGGTTTCAGATTCCAGCATCCGCAGTAATTTTCCGTTATCCACTACCATTTAGTAACCCATTCCTACCCCTGATGCAAATCTCTTGCCCCTCCACAATTCTCGCCATTAAAATGATTCCTCTTTGTCCTTCATGAATGCAGACTGGATGATCTAGTTCTTCTCCATTTGTCCGTTTTGACTGTCCACTTAATCTGTCCACGTCCCTTTCTAACTCCAGCACTCGCCTTCCTGTGCCTCCTTACTTGATACTCTGCTTGTAGTGAGCAGGAGAAATAACAATGCTGTCCTCCTTCCTTTAACAGGGGTCTCTTCAAGAACGACCGAGTTGTGGGAACAGCTCAGCTAAAGCTGGAGAAACTAGAGTCGCAGTGCGAGATTCGGGAAATCCTGGAGGTGAGAGAGCTTGAAACTTTGTGAAGGACATGTGCTGACAGCAGACTCTGTTTCGTTATCAATTGCAAGTTAGAAACTGGGATTTGACTGGAGCTCAGGGCGATCTTCTTAGAAGAGGCGGCAGGGTGGCACAGTGGTTAGCACTGTTGCCTCACAGCACCAGGGACCCGGGTTCGATTCCCGGCTTGGGTCACTGTCTGTGCAGAGTTTGCACGTTCTCCCCGTGTCTGCATGGGTTTCCTCCGGGTGCTCCGGTTTCCTCCCACAGTCCAAAGATGTGCAGGTTAGGTGGATTGGCCATGCTAAATTGCCCCTTAGTGTCAGGGGGACTAGCTAGGGTAAATGCATGGGGTTATGGGGATAGGGCCTGGGTGGGATTATGGTTGGTGCAGACTCGATGGGCCAAATGGGTCCCGATGGGTCTCCTTCTACGCTGTAGTGATTCTATGAATCACAGAATCTACGGCATGGAGACTGGTCCATGCCGACCAAAATGCCCATCTAAGCTAACCCCATTTGCCTGCATTTGGCCCAAATCCCTCTAAACCTTTCCTATCCATGTATCTGTCCAAATGCCTTTTAAATGTTGTCAATGTTCCTGTCTCAACCACTTCCTCCGGCAGCTCATTCCACACATGTACCACCCTCTGTGTAAAAATGTTGCTCCTCAGGTTCCCATTAATTCTGCCCTCTCTTAAACCTATGCCCGCTAGTTCTCGATTCCCCAACCCGGGGAAAAGACTGTGTGTATTCACCCTATCCATGCCTCTCATGATCTTACACACCTCCATAAGATCACCCCTCCGTCTCCTACGCTCCAAAGAAAAGAGTCCTAGTCTGTCCAATCACTCCCTATTACTCAGTCCCTTGAGTCCTGGCAACATCCTTGTAAATCTCTTCTGCACTCTCCCCAGTTCAATAACATCTTTCCTATAGCAAGGCGACCAAAACTGAACACAATTCTCCAGGTGTGGCCTCTCCAACGTCCCGTACAACTGCAACATAACTTCCCAACTTCCATACTCAATATCCTGACTGATGAAGGCCGGCATGCCTAAAGCCGCCTTCACTCCCTATCTACCTGTGACTCCACCTTTAGAGAACCGTGCACCTGAACTCCAAGGTCCCTCTGTTCCACGATGCTCCCTAAGGTCCTATCATTCAACGTGAAAGTTCTACCTTGATTTGACTTTCCAAAACGCAACACCTCACACTTATCGGTATTGAACTCCATTTGCCGTTTCTCGGCCCACTTCCCCGGCTGATCAAGATCCTGCTGCAATTTTTGATAACCTTCCTCACTGTCTACAATACCGCTTATTTTAGTGTCATCTGCAAATGAATTCACATTACACCATCTGCCCTATTGGGATTGGAACCCTTGCACCCAGAGCATTACCCCAAGTCTCTTCATTACTAATCCAGTGACAATATCACGACACCATCACCTCCCCTTCGTGAAGATTTTAAGGTGTTATGAAGCATGGAACCCTCATAAGTCATTTGACACCGTTGTGAACTCAATCCGTGCTGCTGCCTCTCAGCGCCAGGGATTTGGGTTCAATTCTGACCTTGGGTGATTGGGGGAGGGTATAGAACAGGTGCACGTTCTCCCCTTGACTGCGTGGGTTTCCTCCGGGTGCTCCAGTTTCCTCCCACAGCCCAAAGATGTGCCATGATGTGGAGATGCTGGCGTTGGACTGGGGTAGGCACAGTAAGAAGTCTCTCAACACCAGGTCAAAGGTTTATTTGGCAGCACAAGCTTTCGGAGCGCTGCCCCTTCATAATGAGTGGAGAGTTGGGTTCACAAACGGCATATATAGACACAGACTTAATTACAAGCTAATGGATGGAATGCGAGTCTTAACAGGTAATCAAGTCTTTACAGGTGCAGACAATGCGAGTGGAGAGAGGGTTAAGCTCAGGTTAAAGAGGTGTGAATTGTCTGTACCTTTAAGACTTGATTACCTGTAAAGATTCATATTCCAACCATACCAGGGACCTGGGTTCGAATCCCGGCTTGGGTCACTGTCTGTGTGGAGTTTGCACATTCTCCTCGTGTCTGCGTGGGTTTCCTCCGGGTGCTCAGGTTTCCTCCCACAGTCCAAAGATGTGCGGGTTGGGTTGATTGGCTATGCTAAAATTGCCCCTTAGTGTCCTGAGATGCGTAGGTTAAAGGGATTAGTGGGTAAAATATGTTGGGATATGGGGGTAGGGTGGGATCGTGGTTGGTGCAGACTCGATGGGCCGAATGGCCTCTTTCTGCACTGTAGGGCTTCTATGATTATCCTGTAAATTGAGTTTGTGTCTCTATATGCCCCGTTTGTGAACACAACTCCTCACTCAGCTGAAGAAGGAGCGAGACTCTGAAAGCTTGTGCTGCCAAATAAACCTATTGGACTTTAACCTGGTGTTGTGGGACTACTTACTGAATTATCTCAAGCCAGGACAGTTAGTAAGAATTTGCAAGTCCAGGCAAGTCATGGGGGTTACAGATAGTGTGACTTGAACCCAAGATCCCGGTTGAGGCCGTCCTCGTGTGTGGAACTTGGCTGTCAGTCTCTGCTCGGCGACTCTGCGTTGTAAACCACACAAAGATGTGCGGTTTAGGTTGATTGGCCATGCTAACTTGCCCCTTAGTGTCCCGGGATGTGTAGTTTAGAGGGATGAGGGTAAATATGTGGGGTTGCGGGGATAGGGCCTGGGTGGGATTGGTTGTTGGTGCAGACTCGATGGGCCGAATGGCCTCCTTCTGCACTGTAGGGATTCTATGGTATTAGACGTGGCAACCTTCCCAATGAAATACTGGCTACCACAGACGTTCCTTCAGAAGGGGCAGTATGCGCTGAAGTACCCACCAGGCTGGCAGTCAGTGAGCTGGCCTGCTGCTGTCAGGCTGCTCTCCCGGCCTGTCGGCTGGCTTGCCAGGGCTGTGTCTCGAATTCATTCCTGTCCGGCTTTCCTTCCCGCAAGTTCCTGGACGCAGTCAGTGGAATTCGCTGTCCAAACAAAAGATATTCCAAAGCATCAACGCAGACTGACAGGAAAGAATATTAATTGGGTTGTTTTTTATTTTGGATGGGGAAGCGAGATGCAGGCTAAGGGAGGGAAACAGGCTGATCTACAGCCCAACTACAGGAAAACGTCACTGTGTTTGCTGGCAGTGCACTGAAATCACTTCCATCAGTGTTGTTCAAATAACTCCAGCTAAATAATTCATGCTGGCCTGGCAAGTAAAGAGGTTTTCAGTGGAACTTCATGATTCTATTTTCTTCACCCTCCGTATCTACCCTAGAATCCTCTACAGTACAGAACGAGGCCGTTCGCCCCATCTAGTCTGTACCGACCACATTTCCACCCTGGGCCTATTTCCCTAACCCCACACGTTTACCCTCGCTAATCCCCCTGACACTGGGGACAATTTAGCATGGCCAGTCAACCTAACCAGCATGTCTTTCAGTCTGTGGGGGGAAACCGGAGCACCCGGAGGAAACCCATGCAGACACGAGGAGAGCGTGCAGACTCCGCACAGACAGTGGCCCAAGCCGGGAATCGAACCCGACTCCCTGGTGCTGTGGGGCAGCAATGCTAACCACTGTGCCACCTTACCATTTAGATAAGTTGTTTTCCTCCCTGCATTGAAATGTTGTTAATTGGCAATCACCCATCCCATCGCAATCAGTCTGGAACATAGGAATTAGGAGCAGGAGTCGGCAAGTTCAGCCCTTCGAGCCTGCTCCGCCATTCAATCGGATCATGGCTGATCTCTCCCTGGTCTCAAACCCACCTCCCCACCTGTTCCCCATGTCTCTTTAACTCCTTTTTTAAAATCAGAAATATATTTATCTCCTCCTTGAAACCATTTGATGATTCACTGAGAAGCACGGTGGCACTGCTGCCTCACAGCACCGGGGACCCGGCTTCGATTCCCGGCTTGGGCCACTGTGCGGAGTCTCCTCGTTCTCCCCATGACTGCGTGGGTTTTCTCCGGGTGCTCCAGTTTTCTCCCACAGGCCGAAAGACGTGCAGGTTAGGGTGCACTGGCCGTGCTAAATTCGCCCTCTGTGTACCCGAACAGGTACTCTCTCTCCACTCACATTGTTTGTATCTTAAAGACTTGATTAGCTGTAAGTATTCGCATTCCAACCATTATTCATGTAAATTGAGTCTGTGTCTTTATAAGCCCTGTTTGTGAACAGAATTCCCACTCACCTGAGGAAAGGGCTTGGAGCTCCGAAAGCTTGTGTGGCTTTTGCTACCAAATAAACCTGTTGGACTTTAACCTGGTGTTGTTAAACTTCTTACTGTGTTTACCCGAACAGGCACCAGAGTGTGGCGACTAGAGGATTTTCACAGTAACTTCATTTCAGTGTTAATGTAAGCCTACTTGCGACACTAATAAATAAACTTAAGAAACTATGGGGCAGTGAGTTCCACAAATTCTCCACCCTCTGTGAGAATTGTTCCTCCTCATCTCAGTTTTAAATCTACCGCCTCTCAACCTATACCTGTGACCTCCTGATTTCCATCCTGTTAGACTGGCATGTTACAGAATATATCCTTATTAACGTGGTTAGTTGAATAGCTTAGATTTTTTGAACCTATTTTAAATTGTCCCCAGGTTTTGGATGGCAGGAAGACCACAGGAGGCCGGCTGGAGGTGATTGTCAAGATTAGAGAGCCACTGAGCACCCAGCAGCTGGAGAGAGTGACGGAGAAGTGGCTGGTTATTGACCCACAGAGCTTACCTGCGGTACGGTTTGCGAGTTACACTAGCGACATGTTCATTTCAACTCACCCTGAGGGTCCACTGGGTAGCAATGTACATAGAGGGGTGGGGGGGGTGGATTCTCATGTTTAAACGGAGTGTCGCAGTGGGTGGAAAACATGCCGTGGGGAGGGGGAAAGGGAGGAGGGGAGCAAGTGGGGGAAGGGGGAGTGGACAGGGTGGGGTGGGGTGGGGGGAGCAAGGGGGAGGAAGTGTGGGAAGGGGGAGTGGACGGGGGGGGTGGGGTGGGGGGAGCAAGTGGGGGAAGGGGGAGTGGATGGGGGGGTGGGGTGGGGGGAGCAAGGTGGGGGAAGGGGAAGCGGACGGGGGGGGTGGGGTGGGAGGAGCAAGAGCGGGAAGGAGGAGAAGGGGGAGTGGACGGGAGGGGAAGGGATGAGGTGGTTGGAACCAGGCGGGAGAAGGGAAGGGGAAAATGGGCGGAAGGGGGAGGGGACTGGACATGGTGGAAGGAAAAGGGGGGGTACAGGCAGGATGGGGGGGGGGGGGGTTGGGTGAATGGGTGGGGTGGGTGGTGAGATACTATCAGCCATAAAGGCCTGATGATGATGTTTAAATTCATTCAACATCAGGATTCCCATTGGTCATTGGTGGCAGTGGGGGGGGGGGTTGTGGACAGTCGGAATGGGAAATCTGGGTGTAAACCGTGTTTTGGGACTGCTGCAGAAAACGGGAGTGGAAAATCCCCCCACCCCCTCAACGTTGCATCATCAAGGCTCTATAGAGCAGCCAATGTGTGTGTTGCCACCCGCCGGGGGGGGTAGAGAGGGAGGGAGCACTGTGATTATCTGTATAAGTAATGCTCCAGTGTATGTACGAAGAGCTTCCGTTGCCCTGTGGTTTGCATGTTGAATGGGGGCGGTGTCATTGCACGCTCAGTGTTGGCCATGTGACTGCATGTCTTAACTCCTGCGTCGAGCTGATTGAATAGTGTAGCTGGCTGCCGCTTCTGTTTAAAGTTGGGGTGGAGAATCCTGTGCAAAGGCAATAAAATATGCATGCTTATAACTGTGACTAAAATCCATAGAATCTCTACAGTGCAGAGGAGACCTTTTGGCTCATCAAGTCTGCACCGACTCTGCGGAAGAGTATTTTACCCAGCCCAACCTCCCCTCGTGGCTTGAATCACCGTGTGAGAAACAGGAGTGGTGTGAGGTCACTCACCTGATGAAGGAGCAGCACTCCGAAAGCTCGTGATTCCAACTAAACCTGTTGGACTTTAACCAGGTGTGGTGAGACTTCTTACTGCGCCCCACCCCAGTCCAACCATGGCATCTCAATACCGTGTGAGGAACGGCAGGCTTAGACCAGCATCCCCTCACTGAGCTTTCCAACAGTGCGATCTGTGTGTGTGTGTGTGTGAGGTTGGGGTTAGCAGGCTCACTACGGAAAAGGTCAATAAAGCCAAACATGTTTCCTTTCAGATTGCGGTTCCGAAGCCGAAGGAACGACGGGCTGCTCCGCAGGTGGTTGGCGGAAGGTAAGTTCAGCGCCACATTAATACACTTGGGGTGTAGGAGCCACTCGGACACAGCGATGGCGTCACGTCATCTAAAATCTGGCAACTACCCAACGAAGATGGGTGGGGAGTACAGAAGGAGTTGGCGTGTAGTGGGGACTGATGTGTTATCGTGAAAGTGGCTAGCACTCCCTTTGGTTCTGGAAGTCAAGTCAAACATCTGAGACTCACTCCTCCTCCGGTCCTGTTCTGGGGTTGAGCTGCCAGGAGTGTCCAATTGTATTGTTGGTGAAAGGAACTATTGAGGATTCATCCTGGCATTTGATTTGATTTATTATTGTCACATGTATTAACATACAGTGAAAAGTATTGTTTCTTGCGCGCTATACAGACAAAGCATACCGTACATAGAGAAAGAAAGGAGAGAGTGCAGAATGTAGTGTTACAGTCATAGCTAGGGTGTAGAGAAAGATCAACTTAATGCAAGGTAGGTTCATTCAAAAGTCTGATGGCAGCGGGGAAGAAGGTGTTCTTGAGTCGTGACCTCAGACTTTTGTATCTTTTTCCCGACGGAAGAAGGTGGAAGAGAGAATGTCCGGGGTGCGTGGGGTCCTTGATTATGCTGGCTGCTTTGCCGAGGCAGCGGGAAGTGTAGACAGAGTCAATGGATGGGAGGCTGATTTGTGTGATGGACTGGGCTATGTTCACGACCCTTTGTATTTTATTGCGGTCTTGGGCCGAGCAGGAGCCCATACCAAGCTGTGATACAACCAGAAAGAATGTTTTCTATGGTGCATCTGTAAAGGTTGGTGAGAGTCGTAGCTGACATGTCAAATTTCCTTCGTTTTCTGAGAAAGTAGAGGCGCTGGTGGGCTTTCTTAACTATAGTGTCGGCATGGGGGGGACCAGGACAGGTTGTTGGTGATCTGACCTAGAAACTTGAAGCTCTTGGCTGTCATTAGGGCAAGCTTGATGGGCCAAATACTTTTCTCACTCTGGATATTTATGCTTTTATTGTGAACAGTAGAAAGAATTCAGTTTTTTAAAGTTCATTTATTTATTAGTGTCACAGGTAGGCTTACATTAACACTGCAATGAAGTTATTGTGAAAATCCCCTAGTCACCACACTCTGGTGCTTGTTCGGGTACACTGAGGGAGAATTTAGCACGGCCAATGCACCCTAACCAGCACGTCTTTCGGACTGTGGGAGGAAACCGGAGAACCCGGAGGAAACCCACGCAGACACGGGGAGAACGTGCAGACTCCACACAGACAGTGACCCGAGCCGGGAATCGAACTTGGGACCCTGGCGCTGTGAGGCAGCAGTGCTAACCACTGTGTCAGCTCATCTTTTTAAAGTGTAATTCCTCCATTCCTGAAACGCTCCTTACTGCATTTCCATCATGGGATTCATTCCGATAAGAGCGGATGCTGGAACCCGAAACAAAACAGAAAATGCTGGAAAATCTCAGTAGGTCTGACAGCATCTGTACAGCGTGAAATCCACTCTCCCTTTGCCTGGGAGATTTCTGGACTCCTGCGAGTCCCATTTTGAAAAGAAACTTACCTGTGACCCTCGAGATTGTGCTCTGAGAAGCTGGAACGAAACATCATCTGGATTCAAAATGTCAGTTCTTTTCTCTCCTCACAGATGCTGCCAGACCTGCTGAGATCTTCCAGCATTCTCTCTTTTGGTAAGAAGGAAGTTAGATAAAGGAGAACCAGTGGACGTGATTTATTTAGATTTCCAGAAGGCCTTTGGTGCTGCATAGGAGACTGTTAAACAAATTTAAGTGCCCATGGTGTTAAGGGTAAGATCCTGGCATGGATAGAGGATTGGCTGACTGGCAGAAGGCAGAGAGTGGGGATAAAGGGGTCTTTTTCAGGATGGCAGCCGGTGACTAGTGGTGTGCCTCAGGGGTCAGTGCTGGGAACACAACTTTTCGCAATATACATTAACAATTTGGAGGAAGGAACTGAAGGCACTGTTGCTAAGTTTGCAGATGATACAAAGATATGTAGAGGGACAGGTAGTATTGAGGAAGCAGGGGGCTGCAGAAGGACTTGGACAGGTTAGGAGAGTGGGCAAAGAAGTGGCAGATGGAATACAATGTGGGAAAGTGTGAGGTTATGCACTTTGGAAGGAGGAATGGAGGCACAGACTATTTTCTAAATGGGGAAATGCTTTGGAAATCAGAAGCACAAAGGGACTTGGGAGTCATTGTTCAAGATTTTCTTAAGGTTAACGTGCAGGTTCAGTCAGCAGTTAGGAAGGCAAATGCAATGTTAGCATTCAAGTCGAGAGGGCTAGAATACAAGAGCAAAGATGTACTTGGAGGCTGTATCAGGCTCTAGTCAGACCACGTTTGGAGTATTGTGAGCAGTTTTGGGCCACGTATCTAAGAAAGGATGCGCTGGCCTTGGAAAGGGTCCAGAGGAGGTTCACAAGAATGATCCCTGGAATGAAGAGCTCGATGTATGAGGAATGGTTGAGGACTCTGGGTCTGTACTCGTTGGAGTTTTGAATGATGAGGGGGAGTCTTATTGAAACTTACAGGATACTGCGAGGCCTGGATAGAGTGGACGTGGAGAGGATGTTTCCACTAGTAGGAAAAACTAGAACCAGAGGGCACAACCTCAGGCTGAAGGGACGAACCTTTAAAACAGAGATGAGGAGGAATTTCTTCAGCCAGAGAGTGGTGAATCTGTGGAACTCTTTGCCGCAGAAGGCTGTGGAGGCCGGGTCATTGAGTGTCTTTAGGACAGAGATAGATAGGTTCTTGATTGATAAGGGGATCAGGGATTATGGGGAAAAGGCAGGAGAATGGGGATGAGAAAAATATCAGCCATGATTGAATGGCGGAGCAGACTCGATGGGCCGAGTGGCCTAATTCTTCTCCTGTGTCTTATGGTCTTATTAACGGTTTGAAGCCTGAGGTTTATGCCGGTTTTTCCCTGACTGGTTGGGGCTGACTGTTTTAGTTTTAGGTTTTCTTTCACTGGTAAGATTAGACATCATAAGTTGCTGCATGTGGCGTGCCAGTCTCTCCAGCAATAACTTGATCTGTATTTTTCTGGCCGGAGCGAGAAACAGGGTCCAGTCAAACGGCACACCATCGTATTCCAGTCGAGTCTTTTCCACAACCCATGCCACATATCAGAGTGCAATAATTGAATTTCACAGTGAAATCTCATTGAAACTTATCAGTGAAGTGCAGGAGGAGGCCATTCGGCCCATCAAGTCTGCACTGACAACAATCCCACCCAGGCCTTCTCCCCGTAACCCCAATATTTACCCCACTAATCCCCCGACACTAAGGGACAACATAGCATGGCCAATCCACCTAACCTACACGTCTTAAATAAAGTTTGCTTCTTTATTCGTGTCACAAGTAGGCTTGCATTAACACTGCAATGAAGTTACTGTGAAAATCCCCCAGTCGCCACACCCCGGCGCCTGTTCGAGTACACTGAGGGAGAATTTAGCACGGCCAATGCACCCTAACCTGCACGTCTTTCGGACTGTGGGAGGAAACCGGAGCGCCTGGAGAAAACCCACGCAGACACAGGGAGAACGTGCAGACTCCGCACAGACAATGACCCGAGCCGGGAATTGAACCCGGGTCCCTGGCGCTGTGAGGCAGCAGTGCTAACCACTGTGCCACCGTGCCCGGGTCCCTGGCGCTGTGAGGCAGCAGTGCTAACCGCTGCGCCACCCCTGTGCTGCCCCTGGACTGAGGTGAGGAGAAATTTCTTCACCCAGAGGGTGGTGAATGTGTGGAATTCACTACCACAGAAAGTAGTTGAGGCCAAAACGTTATGTGATTTCAAGAAGAAATTAGATATAGCTCTTGGGGCTAAAGGGATATGGGGGGGAAGGGGGGATCGGGATATTGAATTCGATGATCAAATTAACAGGCAGAGCAGGTTCGAAGGGCCAAATGGCTGACTCTTCTATTTTCTATCTTTCCTTATTGTGACTACCTTGCAAACATGTATGTTCTGTCTTTTAGCAATGATTTTAAACAAATTATAAAGTAATGTCGCTAAAGTCCCACAAGTCTATAAAATTATGAGGGGCATAGATAGGGTTGACAGAATCTTTTTCCCAGAGTTGAAATGTCTAATACTACGGAGCACACACTTAAGGTGAGAGGGGAGAAAGTTCAAAGGGGATGCGAGGGGCAAGTTTTTTTACACAGAGTGTTAGGAGACTGGATCGCACTGCCAGGGGTGGTGGTGGAAGCAGATACAATAGGGGCGTTTAAGGGGCTTTTAGATAAGCACATGAATATACAAGGAACAGAGGGAGATGGACCAAGGGCAGGCAGAAGGGATTAGTTTAATTTGGCGTCATGTTTGGCACAACATCGTGGACTGAAGAGCCTGTTCCTATATTGTAATGTTCCCTCTTTGGGGGGACCAACTGACTGGTGGTGATTTTAACCTGAGGACCTCAGGCGAGGGGCAGGGTTGAGAAGGCGAGGCCTTTGTGAAAAACCTTGGCCAGTCCGGGAATCATTTGCGCATTGTTGGTATCGCTCTGCATCGCTAACCAGCTGTCCAGCCAACTGAGCTAAACTGACCCCTTAACAAATTCACTGATTTTACGGTTATATATTGTTCTTTAAAAAAAATCACTTCATACTGACTGATGTACGAGTGATTTGTCGCTACGTATCCAAACTGCCTGAGGGGCTAGTCAGAATCTCCGAATCCGTGGATCGAATCCAGTTCTAGTTGTTGAGTGGTGACCTTTGTGAGATGGGTCACAGGTGCAGTTAGTGACGGATTGTAGGTGCAGGTGTGACGGTGTCTGAATGAGATGCATAAAATTACCTGAAAATCATCTTCCGACCGCAAAGCACGACTTCTGGCACTAATCTTGTTTTTTTAATGGAAAGTCAGATGTACGATTATCATTCCTTTCGAGCTGATTTGCGTCAGTACATAATGTCGTACATCTCATTGCTGGAAAACTAAACTCAGGCCTTCGAACATCTGTAAGAAGTCAGTTTTAATGTTTCTGCAAACGGCCATGTGGCAATAATAAGTGAGAACAAGACCCACACACAAGTGGTCTAGTTCACTCCTTCCTATCCTATTGAAATTTAACACCTCTCAAAAAACAGGTCTGTTGTGTTTCAAGCTGTGTTTTTTGGTCTTTCATCTTCAGAAACAATAAAGAATCAAATATCCACCTGCTCTTTTCCTCACCAGGCTGCCAGCGAGCAGCAATAAAATAATCTCGCTCTTGCTGCTTTTATTGAATGGGGATGGGTCCCCATTCTATGATAATACCCCCTCTAATAGGAGACTAACACTCGCGTAATTACCCTTGCCTAATCAGGGGCAGGACTCTGATAGTTACTGAAATGTCTCTACAATTACAGAACCGAGGCTTGCAGCTTTAAAAAAAAGATCTGCTATGATCTGATTAAATAACAACAGGTCCCAGAGGCTGAAGGACTCACAGAATCCCTGCAGTGCAGAAGAGACCATTCAATCCAATTCTGCACCGACTCTCCAAAAGAGCGTCCCACGAAGCCCCAATCCCCTATCCTAACCCCATTACCCGACATAACCAATCCATCCAACCTACACATCTTTGGACACTATCCACCTAACCTGCACGTCTTTGGACACTAAGGGACAATTTAGCATGGCCAATCCACCTAACCTACACATCTTTGGACACTAAGGGGCAATTTAGCATGGCCAATCCACCTAACCTACACATCTTTGGACACTAAGGGACAATTTAGCATGGCCAATCCACCTAACCTACACATCTTTGGACACTAAGGGGCAATTTAGCATGGCCAATCCACCTAACCTGCACATCTGTGGACACTAAGGGGCAATTTAGCATGGCCAATCCACCTAACCTGCACATCTTTGGACACTAAGGAGCAATTTAGCATGGCCAATCCACCTAACCTGCACATCTTTGGACACTAAGGAGCAATTTAGCATGGCCAATCCACCTAACCTGCACATCGTTGGACGTTAAGGGACAGTTTAGTATGGCCAATTCACTTAACCAGCATGTCTTTTGGACTGCGGGAAGAAAGCAGAGCACTCGGACAAAGCCCACGCAGACTCGGGGAGTCTGTAAATTCCACACAGTCACTCAAACTGGGAATGGAACCCGGGTCCCTGGTGCTGTGAGGCAGCAGTGCTAACCACTGTGCCGCCCCACTCACTCGCTCCTGTTCCACTGTGAACAGTGGTCCAAAAGCCTCAGGAAATGGGGCGAATCCTAGTTAATGGTGTTAAGTCACTGACTGCATAAACCCCGTTTGCACTCTTCAAGGATCGCTGCACTATAGGGACACCATTCCAATTATCCAAGACCCCCCCCCCCTCGAGGGAAATCTGGGCTGTTAAAGAGAAAATGATCTATTTGTTAGTTCTCTAGAGCCTTGGCTCTTCAGTGGCTATTCATGTTTAATTTTATATTTCCTTTACAGATCCTCAATTTGCACTTTAATTTAATGCAACCAAAAGCCTGGGCCAGCTGTCCTGCAGACCGTACCACGTCCTGTGTCTTTTTAAAAAAAAAACATATTTTTGTATTGCTTTGATATATTTTTTAAAAGTTTCAATCTGGGGCCTATGAAGGAAGCCCCTAAACCCTGGAAATCACCCAGAACAACAGAAATCCTGACGCTACACTCTCTATAGTCCAAATGGAATGTACTATATATTTATTTCATATTATGCATCAGTACCGGTGTGGGGGAAAAAACTGCAACAGGAAGTCCTGGAAATGTGCAGCAGAGCAGTCGTCCTCTGGAAAGAGAGAGAGAGAGGGGACAGGTTAATGGTTCTGTTCGAGACTCCAAATCGGAGCTGGAAAAGGAAGACAGGAAAAATCTCCCTTTTGAAGTGAAGTAGTAAATGCCCAGGAGTCTCAAAATCATCTTCACTGGCCGTTACCAACTGTTATAGTGACTCCTCCTCTCCTCGGGATCCTAAGGTTTTTTTTTAGTCCAGTAGCACAGTTAGCCATTTGAGAATTATAATTCCGCATTCGTTCAAAGTTTATTTTCCTAATGTCACAAGTAGGCTTACATTAACACTGCAATGAAGTTACAAATCCCCTAGTCGCCACACTCCGGTGCCTGTTCGGGGACACTGAGGGAGAATTTGGCACGGCCAATGCACCCTAACCAGCACGTCTTTCAGACTGTGGGAGGAAACCTACACAGACACGGGGGTAACCCGTGTCTAAAGGTGTGCGGGTTAGGCTGATTGGCCATGCTAAAATTGCCCCTTAGTGTCCTGAGATGCGTAGGTTAGAGGGATTAGCAGGTAAATGTGTAGGGGTCGGGCCTGGGTGGGATTGTGGTCGGTGCAGACCCAATGGGCCAGATGGCCTCTTTCTGTACTGTAGGGTTTCTATGATTCTGTGAACGTGCAGACTCCACACAGACAGTGACCCGAGCCGGGAATCGAACCCAGGTCCCTGGCGCTGAGAGGCAGCAGTGCTAACCACTGTGCCGCCCTTTACAATGCGAGACTGCTTTGTCTGGCCATAAACTTCCAGGCAAGAATGGAAGATGAAGATAATTGTCACTTTGATATATCTACAAATATAGAAGTGTCTATCTACTATTCTTGTTTACAGATGATTTGATTACTAGTTAGCAAACAGCTAAGACTTGGGATTCCCTGAAGTTTAGAGCGTTTCAGTAATATATGTTGTGATTTCTGCACGAATCTGCTGAACACTTAACCATCCAGTTCAGCAAAGTGGTTGCATCCTCCTTACTGAACCTACCTTCAGTGGCAAGAACATTCATATCATACGGTGCTGAAGAGGCCCTTCAGCCCATCGAGTCGGCACCGACACGAGAAATATTTCTTAGGAAATACTTTTATACTGTTGTGTTTTTCCAGTTTGACCATAGAAATCATACAGCATAGAAGGGGGCCATTCGGCCCATCTTTTCCATGCCAACCCAAAGATACCCAGGTGCCCTTTCTAATCCCATCTCCCTGCGCCCGACACATAGTCCTGCAACTTACAGCACTCAAGGTGCGGATCCAGGGACTTTTTAAATTCATTTAAAAATACTAGTTTTCTACACAAGTAACAAAGATTTGAGTGCTACAGACATTCTGTTTCTACGTTCTCCTAGTTCATTAAACTTATTAGCTGGGTACCTAGATTTGAATTTGATAGAACAAAGGAAAATACAGCACTGGCACAGGCCCTTCTGTCCTTACTCGGTCCGTCTCCCCCTATCCCCTCCCTATTTATCCAGATGCCTCTTAAATGTTGTTAATGTTCCTGCTTCCACCACCTCCTCTGGCAGCGCGTTCCAGGCACCCACCACTCTCTGTGTGAAAAACCTCCCCCTGCACATCTCCCTTAAACTTTCCCCCTCCCACCTTGAACCTGTGCCCCCTTGTAATCGACACTTCCACCCTGGGGAAAAAGCCTCTGAGAATCGCCCCCCAGAATCTTTTCATCACGTGAGGCTCAGAGCGTTAAGATTAGTTATCTAGCCATGTGATTGCTCAGTATATCAGAAGTGCAATTCTATCCCTCAATCATGTAACCACCTTCTCTCCGCCAGCCCGCCTCCACAAAACGCCATGTTTAACCCCCACTGATAACCTCCTCCCCAAACTCTCCATCTGCCTTACCCTGCCCTCATCCTGAAAGAGTCTTCTTTCTTAACCAGTAGTTTGCACACCTGGCTGAAACATTATTACGGCAGTTCGGATATAGAAGAAAGCCATTCGGCCCATCGAGTCTGCACAGTCTCTTTGCGTACAGCAATTCCGTTCGTCCCCCTCTCTCCCTGATCTTTCTCCCTATCCCTGCACCTTGTTTTCCAGCAGACTGAGCGAATAATTGAAGAATGGGACATTGTAAAGCTTTTAACTGTTCAATAAGGATACTGCAGTACGTTCTAGCAGGTCGTTGTTCCCCTATCTTTATCTCCATTACCTCTCCCGTTCCCAAGAATTCAAATTCCTCCGGTGTGTGTGTGTGTGTGGTGTGGGTGTGTGGTGTGGGTGTGTGTGTGTGTGTGTGGTGTGGGTGTGTGTGGTGTGGGTGTGTGTGTGTGGTGTGGGTGTGTGTGTGTGGTGTGGGTGTGTGTGTGTGGTGTGGGTGTGTGTGTGTGGTGTGGGTGTGTGTGTGTGGTGTGGGTGTGTGTGTGTGGTGTGTGGTGTGGGTGTGTGTGTGTGGTGTGTGTGTGTGGTGTGTGTGGTGTGTGTGTGGTGTGTGGTGTGGGTGTGTGTGTGTGGTGTGTGTGTGTGGTGTGTGTGGTGTGTGTGTGTGGTGTGTGTGGTGTGTGTGTGGTGTGTGTGTGGTGTGTGTGGTGTGTGTGTGGTGTGTGTGGTGTGTGTGTGGGTGTGTGTCTGTGGTGTGGGTGTGTGTCTGTGGTGTGGGTGTGTGTCTGTGGTGTGGGTGTGTCTGTGGGGTGTGTGTGGTGTGTGTGTGTGTCAGGAACTCTGCCATCTTTACCTGGCCTACATGTGACTCCAGAGCCACGGCAATGACTCTTACATGCCCTCAGTGATGGGCAATCGATGCTGCCTCAGCCAGCGACACCCACACCCCATGAACAAATTAAAAAATAATTCTTCTAAGCAGTAGTTTTTCCTCGACCAACATCACTGGAAAGATGGATTATCTGCTCCTTGCTGGTTGTGGGACCTGCTGTGTATAATTTGGCCAAAATGTCCCCCTCCATAACAACACCTACACTTAAAAGGTAGAACAAAGAAAATTACAGCACAGGAACAGGCCCTTCGGCCCTCCAAGCCTGCACCGGCCATGCTGCCCGACTGGACTAAAACCCCCAACCCTTCCGGGGACCATATCCCTCTATTTCCATCCTATTCATGTATGAGTCCAGACGCCCCTTAAAAGTCACTATTGTATCTGCTTCCACTGCCTCCCCCGGCAGCGAGTTCCAGGTGCCCACCACCCTCTGTAAGAAAACTTGCCTCGTACATCTCCTTTAAACCTTGCCCCTCGCACCTTAAACCTATGCCCCCTAGTAATTGACTCTTCCACCCTGGGAAAAAGCTTCTGACTATCCACTCTGTCCATGCCCCTCACAATCTTGTAGACTTCTATCAGGTCGCCCCTCAACCTCCGTGGCTCCAGTGAGAACAAACCAAGTTTCTCCAACCTCTCCTCATAGCTAATGCCCTCCATACCAGGCAACATCCTGGTAAATCTTTTCTGTACCCTCTCCAAAGAATCCACGTCCTTCTGGTAGTGTGGTGACCAGAATTGAACACTATATTCCAAGGGCGCCTAAGGTTCTATAAAGCTGCAACATGACTTGCCAATTTTAAAACTCCAGCTGTATGCCTTTTTGACTAAAGTTAAAAGTTTATTTATTTGTCACAAGTAGGCTTTCACCCTATAATTAAGTCACTGTGAAAATCCCTTCATCGCCACCTAAATTCTCGCCTGTTCAGGGCGAGAATTTAGCACGGCCAATGCACCCTAACCGGCACGTCTTTTGGACTGTGGGAGGAAACCGGAGCACCCGGAGAAAATCCACGCAGACACAGGGAGAACGTGCAGACTCCACACAGGCAGTGACCCAAGCCGGGAATCGAACCCGGGTCCCTGGCGCTGTGAGGCAGCAGTGCTAACCCACTGTGCTACCGTGCTGCCACACCTTCTCCACTTGCGTTGCCACTTTCAGTGACCTGTGTACCTGTACACCCAGATCCCTCCGTCTATCAATACTCTGAAGGGTTCTGCCACTTACTATATAACTCCATTATCAGCACTGAGGGACGTTCTAAGGATGTGAAGGGTGCTTCGTGTATACAAGTTGTTTTCCTCTGCAGCTGTCTCCCCCCATTCTACATCCCTCGCAAGCACCCCCTTCCCCATCGCTGCGCTCCCAATATTTCGTGGCAGAGGCCGGGATTTTTCCGCTCCTGAAGTCAATGGACGTTGCGTCTTGTCAAACTTTTCCAGTCCCGCCCGTGACCAAGATAGTGAGAGACTCTGGCTTGGACATTCCAGTCCCGCCTGTGGTGGGAATCGTCATGGACAGGACCGGAACACCCAAGCCAGAGTCTCTCACCATCTGCGTCACGAATCCAGAAAGATCTCCCTCAACCTCCTCGTGTCACCCCCTCGCTCCTTCTAGCATCTCATCCAAATTAACCTGTCTAACCGTGACCTTCGTACGTCCTCCACCATTCAGGATGCTGCTTAAGTACAGGTTGCTGCTGGGTTGTGTCTAAGCATTGAATTTTATCTGGCACTGATTAGAACCTTACAAATAGAGCTTGCTACCGTTCATGCATACTTTATCTCTACCCAGCAGCATCTGGAAGGAGGGAAAGGAGCAGATGTTTTAAGTCCAGATGTCCCTTTGTCAAAGCTTTGACAGAGGGTCATCTGGACTCGAAACGTCAGCTCCTTTCTCTCCTTACAGAGGCTGCCAGACCCGCTGAGATTTTCCAGCATTTTCTCTTTTGGTTTCAGATTCCAGCATCCGCAGTAATTTGCTTTTCTTACTTTATCTCTGCGTTGCAAGGTGCAGTGAAAGCAAAATGCTGTGAATCGATGCAGGGGCTGTAGAGAAGGGCTGATGTACAAAGGAGAGGAGGATTGAGATGAAGCACCTCTCACCATCTAGGGACATCCCAAAGTGCTTTACGGCGGATGAAGTATCGTCCCTGTTGTAGGAAAATGTGTAGAAACGCTCTTGGGCGTAATCCAGTATTCTGCAAATATATCAGTGGATTGTTGATTGCAAGGTGGAACTCTTGAGAGTAGAGGATAGCGGATAAACAGGAAGCAGAGCGAGAGTATTTAACACTTGGTGCACACAAAAGAGAAGAATATCAGGGAAGGAAGCAAGTCATAGAGTCGTACAGCACGGAAACAGGCCCTTTAGCCCATCTCGCCCACACCTTCATAAGATATAGGAGCAGAATTAGGCCCTTCAGCCCATCCGCTCCACCATTCGATCATGGTTGATATGCTGCTCATCCCCATTTTCCTGCCTTCTCCCCATAACCGGCGGCACGGTAGCACAGTGGTTAGCACTGCTGCTTCACAGCTCCAGGGACCTGGGTTCGATTCCCGGCTCGGGTCACTGTCTGTGTGGAGTTTGCACATTCTCCCCGTGTCTTTTAAGCTTGGCACAACATCGTGGGCCGAAGGGCCTGTTCTGTGCTGTACTGTTCTATGTCTGCGTGGGTTTCCTCCGGGTGCTCCGGTTTCCTCCCACAGTCCAAAGATGTGCGGGTTAGGTTGATTGGCTATGCTAAAGTTGCCCCTTAGTGTCCTGAGATGCGTAGGTTAGAGGGATTAGCGGGTAAATGTGTAGGGATATGGGGGTAGGGCCTGGGTGGGATTGTGGTCGGTGCAGACTCGATGGGCCAGATGGCCTCTTTCTGCACTGCAGGGTTTCTATGGAACCCTTCAACCCATTATCAATTAAAAATCTGTCTTAACTCCTCGTCCAATTTACTCACTGTCCCAGCACCCACCGCACTTTGGGGGAGCGAATTCCACAGATTCACAACCCTTTGGGAGAAGTAGTTTCTCCTCAGCTCTGTTTTAAATTTGCTGCCCCTTATCCTAAGACAATGACCTCTCGTCCTAGAATGTCCCACAAGAGGAAGCATCCGCTCCACGTCTACTTTATCCACACCTTTTATCATCTTGTATACCTCAATTTGATCTCCCCTCATTCTTCTAAATTCCAGAGAGTATCGGCCTAAACTGTTCAACCTCTCCTTATGCCGGCCAGGTTTCCTAAACTGAACTAGTCCCATTTTGCCTGTGTTTGGCCCAATATCCCTCTAAACCTTCCCCATCCATGTACCTGTCCAACTGTCTTTTAAACGTTGCAATTGTACCCGCCTCTACCACCTCCTCTGGCAGCTCATTCCACACACGCACCACCCTCTGTGTGGAAAAGTTGTCCCTCAGGTCCTTCTTAAATCTTTCCCCTCTCACCATCAACCTATGCCCTCTAGTTTTGGACTCCCCTACCCTGGGTAAAAGACCTTGGCTATTCACATGATCAATGTCCCTCCACATTTTATAGACCTCTATAAGGTCATCCCTCATCCTCCTACACTGCAGAGAAAAAGTAAAAACAAAGTTTATTTATTAGTGTCAAGTAAGGCTTACATTAACACTGCAATGAAGTTACTGTGAAAATCCTCTAGTCGCCACACACCCGCGCCTGTTCGGGTCAATGCACCCTAACCAGCACGTCTTTCAGACTGTGGGAGGAAACCGGAGCACCCGGAGGAAACCCACGCAGACACGGGGAGAACGTTCAGACTCCACACAGACAGTGACCCAAGCCGGGAATCGAACCCGGGTCGCTGGCGCTGTGAGGCAGCAGTGCTAACCACTGTGCACCGTGCCGCCCTCTCCTTGTAATTCAAACTGTCCAGCCCTGGTAACATCCTTGTAAATCTTTTTGCATCATGGTTAGTTAAAAGCAAACTGATCGACACTGAAAAGTAGGAGAAAAGTAGAACCTTGAGGTAAACGGGGGTGTGGGGGGGGGGGGGGCGGTGCAAGATTATTTTGAGTTCCATTGAGATTGGACATGTGCTGGAGGACAGCAGAGTGACCAGAGTAATGGCCAAATCGTTCGACCTCAGGTTGTGAATGCTCCATTGTTGAATACGTTTAAGGCTGGGATGGTCAGATTTTGGTGTCTCGGGGAATGAAGGGATATGGGGAGCGGGCAGGAAAATGGGAGTTGAAGTCCAAAATCAGCCGTGATCGTATCGAATGGTGGAGCAGGCTCGATAGGCCTTGTAATCGACTGATTTTTGTGTGTGTGTCTCTTCGCAATTTGAGTTCACAGTGTTAGGTGCTTTTACTCTTTAAAAACTGGAGCAGAAATTGGAGTCAGAGAGTTACAAAGTCGTAAGCTGCCGTGCTCCTATGTACCTTGCGTTCCATCCTCACAGCTTTACTGCTGGACCCAACTCTGAGTCTTCAATTTTAACCGCAGCCGTACCAACTGCATTAGTCAGTCGGTGTTCCAAATGCGCTCTGGAGGCCCACACTTAATTTATGATCAAAACAAAGGAAAATGTTGCTTGGCTCAGTGGAGCCTCCCAAGCTTTGGCTTTGCCACTAAGCTCGAGATTAATCCCAGTCCCTCGCACCCTCAGCGTTCACACCCAGTTATTGAGCACCAAGGCAAGGAAAATGAGCAGAGAGAAAGGTTGAATATTCTATTGACCCACTGGCTTCCCAAGCACTTTGCAACGGTGACTGCACTTCACAACGTGCGTGGCTGGCTGTGAAGCACTTTGGTTTGTCCTGTGTTTGGGAAAGGTGCCATGTAGGCCCTTGCTGCCCGTGGGGCTGCAGTTTTTTTCTCTCTGGGCTAAAACACAGTGGTTAGCACTGCTGCCTCACAGCGCCAGAGATCTGGGTTCGATTCCCGGCTTGGGTCACTGTCTGTGCGGAGTCTGCGCGTTCTCCCCGGGTCTGCGTGGGTTTCCTCCTGGTGCTCCGGGGGTGGCACAGTGGTTAGTCCTGCTGCCTCTCAGGGACCCGGTTTCGATTCCCAACTTGGGTCACCGTCTGTGTGGGTTTCCTCCAGGTGCTCCTGTTTCCTCCCACAGTCCAAGGATGTGCAGGTTAGGTGCGTTGGCTGTGCTAAATTGCCCCTTAGTGTCCCAGGATGCACAGGTTAGAGGGATTAGCAGGGTAAATATGTGGGGTAACGGGGATAGGGCCTGGGGTGGAATTGTTGCCGGTGCAGACTCGATGGGCCGAATGGTCTCCTTCTGCACTGTAGGGATTCTATGATTCTTTCATCCACAGTCCAAAAGGCGTGCTGGTTAGGTGCATTGGCCATGCTAAATTCTCCCTCAGTGTACCCGAACAGGTGCCAGAGTGTGGCGACTAGGGGATTTTCACAGTAGCTTCATTGCAGTGTTAATGTAAGCCTACTTGTGACACTAATAAATGAACTTAAACTTAAAACTTAAACACACAGATCCACCAATAACTCTTTTTGAACCAGTGATCTGATTGGAGACAGACTGACTTGAGTCACACGTTATCTGATAGCCCTTGCTAGCTAAGCCAAAAACTGGTTCTAATTAAAAGATTCTGTTGTTTTTTTTTTCCCCGATTTTTCTTTTCTAAATTCCATGTGCCACATGTGTCCGGGGTCAAGTTTGCTTCTACTGCCCAGGGCTGTAGCTTTAACCTGTTACTTACTTGTTGCCATGATCTGTAATCTGAGTTCCAAGTTTGTTTTATTTCATCCCTTTGCTGAGTCAATGTGGAAAACATTATCATTGTTAATAGCCAGCTTCTAGTATTCTTAGCCCAACACACTAAACCCCTCCAAATTTCCAATATCATATTCAGACCTTAAGATGGTTGATGCAGGAAGTAGTTACACATGGTGTGTTGGGGCAGGGCATTCTTCACCCGCTGAAGCAGCGTAGAGGATCTGGTGTGCATTTATTTAATGCGTGCTTTACCTGTCCTGGCCATGTACCTGATTCCATGATCGCTGTAGGGAGTACAGTGGCACAGTGGTTAGCACTGCTGCCTCACAGCGCCAGGGACCTGGATTCGATTCCCGGCTTGGGTCACTGTCTGCATGGAGTCTGCACATTTTCCTCTTGTCTGAGTGGGTTTTCTCCGGGTGCTCTGGTTTCCTCCCACAGTCCAAAGATGTGCGGGTTAGATGGATTGGCCATGCTAAATTGCCCCTTAGTGTCCAAGGATGTGCAGCTTGGGTGGATTGGCCATGCTAATCCATCGTGGATGTAGTTTATCTGGACTTTAGTAAGGTGTTTGACATCGTCCCACGTGGCAGACTGGTACAAAAGCTAAAATCACATGGGATTCGGGGTGAGCTGGATGGACACAGAACTGGCTTGGTTATAGAAGACAGATTAACATTGGAAGGGTGTTTTTCAGAATGGAGATCTGTAGCTAGTGATTACGCAGGGATCAGTGCTGGGACCTCTGTCGTATAAATTACCTGGAGGAAAATGTGGGTGGTCTGATTAGTAAGTTTGCGGATGACACGAAGATTGGCGGAGTTGCTGATAGTGCTGGGGATTGTCAGAGGATGCATCAGGATACAGATAGATTGGGGACTTGGGCACAGAAACGGCAGATGGAGTTTAATCTGGACAAATGCGAGGTGATGCATTTTGGAGGATCAAATTTTAGGTGTGAATTATACTGTAAATGGCAGAATCCTTAGGAACATTAACATACTGAGTGATGTGCAGGTCCACAGTTCCCTAAAAGTGGCAACGCAGGTGCCCAAGGTGAGTAAGAAGGCATATGGCACGCTTGCCTTCATCTGCATTGAGTACAAGAGTTGGGAAATCATGTTGCAGCTATATAAAACCTTGGTTAGGCCGCATTTGGAGTATTCCGTGCAGTTCTGGTCACCACACTACCAGAAGGACGTGGAAGCTTTGGACAGAGTGAAAAGAAGGTTCACCAGGATGTTGCCTGGTCTCGAGGGTGTTGGCTATGAGAGGTTGAATAAACTGGGGTTGTTTCCACTGAAAAGATGGAGGCTGAGGGGAGACCTGATAGAGGTCTACAAAATGATGAGAGGCACAGACAGGGTGGGATAGTCAGAGGCTTTTTCCCCAGGGTGGAAGTGTCAGTTACAAGGGGACACAGGTTCAAGGTGAGAGGGGGAAAGTTTAAGGGAGATGTGCGGGGGAAGTTTTTCACACAGAGAGTGGTGGGTGCCTGGAACGCGCTGCCAGAGGAGGTGGTGGAAGCAGGCACATTAACAACATTTAAGAGGCATCTGGATGGGTACATGAATCGGGAGGGAATAGAGGGATACGGACCGAGTAAGGAGAGAAGGTTTTTTTTAGTTTAGTTAGGGCATCATGATCAGCACAGGCTTGGAGGGCCGAAGGGCCTGTTCCTGTGCTGTACTGTTCTTTGCTCTTAAATTGCCCTTAGTGTCCAAAGATGTGTGTGTTATGTGGATTGGCCATGCTAAATTGCCCCTCAATGTCCAAAGATGTTATTTTAAAGTTTATTCATGTCACAAGTAGGTTTAAATTAACACTACAAAGAAGTTACTGTGGAATCCCCGAGTCGTCACACTCCGGCGCCTGTTCGGGTACACTGAAGGGGAATTTAGCACGGCCAATGCACCCTAACCAGCACGTCTTTGGACTGTGGGAGGAAACCGGAGAACCCGCAGGAAACCCATGCAGACACGGGGAGAACGTGCAGACTGTGCACAGTGACCTGAGCCAGGAATTGAACCCTGGTGCTGTGAGGCAGCAGTGCTAACCACTGTGCTGCCGCCCACCCTGTAGGTTAGGTGGATTGGCCATGCTCAATTGCCTCTTAGTGTCCAAAGATATGTAGATTTGGGGGATTAGTGGAGTAAATATGTGGGGTTATAGGCCTGGGTAAGACTTGAAGAGTTGGTGCAGGCTCAGTGGGCTGAGTGGCTGCCTCTGCACTGTAGGGGTTCTGTAATAGTTTAAAGAGAAATCTGAACTTGACTGAAAGAAAACATGTTAAGATTGCGTGCTGGAAAATACATTTTACTGTATCAATAACTAAAGACAAAATACTCTTAATTAAAACATGATTGACATTTTGTAGGCAGCTTGTACTTTATAAACAACCAAATCAGGGTGGTGCAGTGGTTAGCACTGCGGCCTCACAGTGTCAGGGACCCGGGTTCAATTCCGGCCTCGGGTGACTGTGTGGAGTCTGCACGTTCTCCCCGTATCTAGGGAGCATGTTCTCTACTTAAGGTACAGACCTGGCTACCATGCTACCTTCTTACTCTCCAACCCCACTGTCAGCTGCAGACTACATGACCAAAAACAGCAACTGCCCTTCTGTCTGGAGGTTTATAATGAAACCTGCAATCTGGCCTCCTCTCCGTGGCAAGGGGCGGGGGAATTGAAACACACAAATGCTTTCTACTTGAATCCAATCGAAATGTTAATCAACTCTCTCTGAACACCACTGCTGCTTTTCATCTTCCAGTTAAAGGGGCAGCAGCTGTTTAGAATGATAGCGATAACACCTTTCTGGGTTTTGGGAGACTCGGAGTCTCTGGATTGTGGATTTAGAAGCAGCTGCCATTGTCCCCAGCTGGAAACATCCAGCACCTCACTTCAATAAAATAATCTCTCCCCCACCGGTGACCTTTCACACTGAAACCTCCGAGTTTACTGTCAGACACTGTAGCATCCGTCGTAAGACCATCATTTACCTGAAATGCTACGTTATCGTCCCAAATGCTCATATCTACTCTTGCAAACCAAGAGCTGTAGTCCTAAAACATAATGCTTTCAACATCGCCATTTTAACACTGATCTATGATGTGTTTTAAAGCCTCTCTATTTGACCTTTGTTCCACTTGGCCACGGATCCAACCTGTGCTATACCTGACTCTGGTGTGTGTGTGCGTGCATGCATGCGCCTATCTGCCCCTCCGACTGGTGGTGTAGGAGGTGGGGGGTGACCTGTGCTATACTGGACTGTGGGGTGTTTGTGTGTGTGTGAGACCTGTGTTGTACCTGACTTGGGTGTGGTGTGTGTGAGACCCGTGCTGTACCTGACTCTAGGGGGTGTGTGTGTGACCTGTGTTGTACCTGACTCAGGTATGGTGTGTGTGAGATCTGTGTTGTACCTGACTCGGGTATGGTGTGTGTGAGATCTGTGTTGTACCTGACTCGGGTGTGGTGTGTGTGAGACCTGTGTTGTACCTGACTTGGGTGTGGTGTGTGTGTGACCTGTGTTGTACCTGACTTGGGTGTGGTGTGTGTGTGACCTGTGTTGTACCTGACTTGGGTGTGTGTGTATGAGACCTGTGTTGTACCTGACTCAGGTGTGTGTGTATGAGACCCGTGTTGTACCTGACTCTAGGGGGTCTGTGTGTGACCCGTGTTGTACCTGACTCGGGTGTGTGTGTATGAGACCTGTGTTGTACCTGACTCGGGTGGTGTGTGTGTGTCTGTACCTGACGGAGGGGTCTGGGTTGTGCGTGTCTGTGTGGGTGCGCTGCCCCAGGCTTCTGTCTAGTCTATCTTGTGTCCTGGGCCAGTATGCTGCAGACAGTGGGTGTCTGAAACAGGAATGTGTTCCAGTCTGTAGCACTAACCTCCCTTATCATATCGTGGACGCAATCCATCAAATTAAAAGAAAAATGTGTGGTTTCAGCCAGGAGCTTAAGTTAGACTCTGTGGGGATAAAAAGCAGGAAAACAAATGCCGTTACTATGTAAATTGTCAGTAATCTGACAGCTAATCCTGAGTCAGATTGTATTAAACCACTTTGATCACTGACTTGTTTAACGCTGATTTAAATTTGATATTTTGATGTAAAAATACTGGAGTTGTCAGGCCAATCTTTGTACATTTGGATTTTAATAAAATATTTGTTTGTGTAGTGCCGAGCCCATGGCTGATTATTTAAAATGCACCCAGTTTTTGATTTGATTTATTATTGTCACATGTATTGGGATACAGTGAAAAGTATTGTTTCTTGCGCGCTATACAGGCAAAGCATACCGTTCATAGAGAAGGAAAGGAGAGAGTGCAGAATGTAGTGTTATAGTCACAGCTAGGGTGTAGAGAAAGATCAACTTAATGCGAGGTAAGTCCATTCAAAAGTCTGACAGCAGCAGGGAAGAAGCTGTTCTTGAGTCGGTTGGTACGTGACCTCAGACTTTTGTATCTTTTTCCCGACGGGAAAAGGTGGAAGAGAGAATGTCCGGGATATGTGGGGCCCTTGATTATGCTGGCTGCTTTGCCGAGGCAGCGGGAAGTGTAGACAGAGTCAATGGATGGGAGGCTGGTCTGAGTGATGGATTGGGCTACATTCACGACCCTTTGTAGTTTCTTGCGGAATGGGCAGAGCAGGAGCCATACCAAGCTGTGATACAACCAGAAAGAATCCGAAAGGAAGGAGTCTGCAGTGGGGGTACGGAGCTGAACTGGAGGTCTGGGCGCAAGTTTTTGCAGCATCACTGAGATCTCTGTCGTTTAGCCTGTTCCTTGCTGTCATTCTTATTCATTCCCTCCTCAGAAGCCAATAAAATTCAACAGCCAGAAGTTGTTTGCGATGGCTACTGTCCCAAGTGCGCTGGATTCTTTTGCATCCACGTGACCAGCTGGGTGGGTTCACCAGTTAGACATCTGAAGGTGGCACCTCTCCCTCAGTGCGGCACCGAAACGTTAGCCTGGGGTTTGTCCTCAAATCTCTGGAGTGAGCCTCGAACCCACGACTTGTCTGAAAGGCCCGGATAGAGTGGACGTGGGGAGGATGTTTCCATTAGGAGGAGAGACTGGGACCCGAGGGCACAGCCTCAGAATCTTTAGAACCGAGATGAGGAGGAATTTGTTCAGCCAGAGGGTGGTGAATCTATGGAATTCATCGCCACAAGAACCCATCTATCTGTGTCCAGGTCATTGAGTGTATTTCAGACAGAGCTCGATAGGTTCTTGATTGGTAAGGGGATCAACGATTACGGGGAAAAGGCAGGAGAATGGAGTAGAGAAATTTATCAGCCATGATCGAATGGCGGTGCAGACTCGATGGGCTGAATGGCCTAATTCTGCTCCTATGTCTGGAGCGCTACCAACCGAGACCAGGCAAGGACGGCAGATTCCCTCCCCCAAAGGACATTAGTGAACCAGACGGGTTTTCCTGACAATGTTTCACGATTATCTTTTAATTCCAGACTTTTATTGAACTCAAATTCTACCATCTGCCGTGATGGGATTTGAATCTGGATCCTGTCCTGGGTCTCTGGATTATGAGTCCACTGACAATACCACTACACCACTGCCTCCCCTATCTGGCTGGGCTGCTGAGGTCACTGATGTTGCTCAACTAGAAATTAAGCGCTCTCTCCCTAAATCTTCCCTCCTCCCTCCCCCAGGCTTTTAACATTCCCAACTCAATTCCCTTGTATTGCGAACACTTCCGGTTTCCTCCGTAACAATCTGGGGACGTTTGACATTGCAGCCAGGAAGCAAATCATAGAATCCCTACAGTACAGAAGGAGGCCACTCGGCCCATCGAGTCTGCACCAACCACAATCTCACCCAGGCCCTATCCCCGTAACCTGACATATTTGCCCTGCTAATCCCCCTGAGACTAAGTGGTATGGCCAATCCACCTAACCTACACATCTTTGGATACTAAGGGGCAATTTAGCACGGCCAATCCACCTAACCTACACATCTTTGGATACTAAGGGGCAATTTAGCATGGCCAATCCACCTAACCTACACATCTTTGGACACTAAGGGGCAATTTAGCATGGCCAATCCACCTAACCTGCACATCTTTGGACACTAAGGGGCAATTTAGCATGGCCAATCCACCTAACCTACACACCTTTGGACACTAAGGGGCAATTTAGCATGGCCATTCCACCTAACCTACACATCTTTGGACACTAAGGGATGATTTAGCATGGCCAATCCACCTAACCTGCACATCTTTGGACGCTAAGGGGCAATTTAGCATGGCCAATCCACCTAACCCACACATCTTTGGACATTAAGGGACAATTTAGCATGGCCAATCCACCTAACTGCTCATCTTTGGACACTAAGGGATAATTTAGCATGGCCAATCCACCTAACCTGCACATCTTTGGACACTAAGGGGCAATTTAGCATGGCCAATCCACCTAACCTGCACATCTTTGGGCACTAAGGGGCAATTTAGCATGGCCAATCCACCTAACCTGCACATCTTTGGAGTGTGGGAGGAAACCGGAGCACCCGGAGGAAACGCACGCAGACACGGGGAGAATGTGCAAACTCCACACAGTCAGTGACCCAAGGCTGGAATCGAACCCGGCTCTCCGGCGCTGTGAGGCAGCAGTGTTAACCGCTATGCCACCGTAAAGGGTGCCCCTGAGCTGGCAACTAAATGAATATGTAATTATTTACACATTCGTATTGTTCACCTGATTAAAAGTGTTTCTTTTTGTTATTTGCAGCAAATCGGCCTTTTCTCTTCACAGCTTCAACATATTGAAGTTTGACAAAGAGCGGATAGAAAGGAAGGTGAGTGAGGCCTGAGAGTAGTGTGGTTTTCTCACATTTGGAGTGAGTTAACAGGCGCTGCAATCGCCAGAATTATTAATTACTTCCAGTGTGCAGAATCGATCATAAAACTGAGAAACGTTTTCCCATTTAATTTATAAAAAAAACCAAAGTGGCTCTAATGAGAACAGAATTCTCCATGTGCCTGGGCCAACATTCCTCCCAAACGATATTTTTTTAAAAACCCCAACTGATTTAAAAACATGATGTGGAGATGCCGGCGTTGGATTGGGGTAAGCACAGTAAGAAGTCTCACAACACCAGGTTAAAGTCCAACAGGTTTATTTGGAATCGCAAGCTTTTGGAGTGCCGCTCCTTCATCAGGTGAGTCCATCCATGAAGGAGCAGCACTGCGAAAGCTCGCGATTCCAGATGAACCTGTTGGACTTCAACCTGATTTAGAAACAGGGAATGCTGGGCTGGATCACTTTAAAAACAAGGCACGGTAATGTTCTTCTGAAAGTCATCACCCAGGTTGGAAGCTGGAGGATAAGTCGAACTCCGACATGGAACTGATTTAGGAAGTTACAAAATCCCTTAAAGGGGCTCAAATTTAGATGCTGAGGGGGAGCCTACAGATACTCGTGGCTATCAGCTGAAACACACTCTAAATTGCAGGTCCTGCTCAGTATAAGGATAATGGGCAAGGAATTAGTTAAGCTCAGCTGTGATGCCCCCGGTGATCAAATAGCCCACTGCTCCCAGTCCCTGGTCTTACTTAAAATACCCGAGTACGGCCTGGCCTGTGGGGCTACACTCCAGCATATGAAGCAGGAAAGAAAGGGAGTAAAACTATTGGTGGGGAACAGAAGGGACCCTTTCTTGGCCCACCCTCCTGCACTGTCTGAGTTTTTGTGAATGGGCTTCACAAGCTGGTTATTTGAGTGGCTCTGAAGAAGCCACGCGGACCCAAAGCGGTAACTGTTTCTCTCTTCTCCGGCGGCACAGTGGTTAACACTGCTGCCTCACAGCGCCAGGGATCCGAGTTCAATTCCCGGCTTGGGTCACTGTCTGTGTGGAGTCTGCACGTTCTCCCCGTGTCTGCGTGGGTTTCCTCCGGGTGCTCCGGTTTCCTCCCACAATCTGAAAGACGTGCTGGTTAGGGATCATTGGCCGTGCTAAATTCTCGCTCAGTGTTACCCGAACAGGCGCCGGAGTGTGGCGACTAGGGGACTTTCACAGTAACTCCATTGCAGTGTTAATATAAGCCTACTGGTGACACAAATAAACATAAATTTAAAACTTAAACATGCTGCCAGACCTGTTGAGCTTTTCCAGCGTTTTCTGTTTTTAGATTTGGATCAATTCTTTACAGCAAGCTCTTACCAGCAGTAATGTTAAATTTAATCAGCTCCCGTTCGAAGGCAATCATCTGGTCCCTGTGAGGGATGTTGTGTTCATGCCCTCTGTGTGAGAAAGGGGCAGGTTGGATGGGTTTAGTTCTCGTCCAGTTCATTCATGGTGGACACAGAGCAATATATCCCTCTTGTTTCTCAGCTTGACTTTCCACCTTAATAAGACGTGGGCCTGGGGAAGACACTCTTTCAGAGCATTGGTGCAGACTTGATGGGCTGAATGGCCTCCATCTGCACTGTAGGGATTCTATGCACATAATTTTCTGTTGACACGTATTCTAATAGGTTATGTTGAGGTTGGGCAGCATGGTGGCACAGTGGTTAGCACTGCTGCCTCGCAGTGCCAGGGACCTGGGTTCGATTCCGGCCTCGGGTCACTGTCTGTGCGGAGTTTGCACGTTCTCCCCGTGTCTGTGTGGGTTTCCTCCTGCACTCCAAAGATGTGTGGATTGGGTTGATTGACCATGCTAAATTGACCCTTGTGTCAGGGGGATTAGCAGGGTAATGCATGGGGCCAAGGGAACAGGGCCTGGGTGGGATTGCGGGGGGAATGGACTCGCTGGGCCGAACGGCCTTATTCTGCACTGTCAGGATTCTATGATTCTATGGATTCTATTCTATGTTCAGGTTGGACAGCACAGTGGCTAGCACTGCTGCCTCTAGCGCCAGGGACCCGGGTTCAATTCCGGCCTTGGGTGACTGTGTGGAGTCTGCGTGTTCTCCCCGTGTCTGCGTGGATTTCCTCCGGGTGCTCCGGTTTCCTCCCACACTCCAAATGTGTGCTGGTCAGGTGGATTGGCCATGCTTAATTGACCATTCGTATCAGGAGGATTATCAGGGTCAATATGTGGAGTTATGGGAATGGGGCCTGGGTGGGATTGTGGTCGTTGCAGGCTTGATGGGCCAAATGGCCTCCTGCTGCACTGTAGGGATCCTATGATATGATAAATTGCCCCTTACTGTCAGCGAGATGAGCAGGGTAAATCCATGGAGTAACGGGGATAGGGCCTGGGTGAGACTGCACAGAGTGTAGTCCGTGCAGACTCGATCCTTCTGCACTGTAGGGATCCTATGATTCTATTCTATGATTAACAGATCATTGGGTAAGACTTTCCAGAGACACTCCATTTTAACAGGGATAGAATTCTGGCCTCTGTCCCCACTATCGTGTCAACACTGTGCTGTCAAATGGGTTGTATGAACTTGCACCGATGTGTTTTGGTGGGGCAAAGTCCTATGAGAATGGGTTCAGTGTTGTCTCGTTCGCGTTTACAGATCCACGCGTACAAACAGGAGCACAAAGCTCCTCCGAGAGAACTCCTGGAGCAGCACCGGGAGATCTCACAACGCATCCAGTGGCAGAAATCACAGCTGGATCGCAGGGAGCCGGGAATCCTGAAAGGTGAGGGAAGCAGATCCCACTGAAGGTGCCCGCTATCGCGTTGCTTTGTGCGCGAGCTTGCTGTGTTCCAGGTTAGCTGCCGCGCTTCCTACCTTAGAACAGTGACTACGTTTCAAAGTGTTCCTCTTCAGTTGTAGAATGCTTCGCCACAGGCTGAGACTGTGCAACATGCTGGAAGATTTGATTTATTATTGCCGCATGTATCGGGATACAGTGAAAAGTATTGTTTCTTGCGTGCTCTGCAGACAAAGCATACCGTTCGTAGAGTACATAGGGGAGAAGGAAAGGGGAGGGTGCAGAATGTAGTGTTACAGTCATAGCTAGGGTGTCGAGAAAGATCAGCTTAATACAAGGTCGGTCCATTCAAAAGTCTGACAGCAGCAGGGGAGAAGCTGTTCTTGAGTCGGTCGGTACGTGACCTCACACTTTTGTATCTTTTTCCTGACGGAAGAAGGTGGAAGAGAGAATGTCCGGGATGCGAGGGGTCCTGAATTATGCTGGCTGCTTTTCCCGAGGCAGCGGGAAGTGTAGACAGAGTCAATGGATGGGAGGCTGGTTTGCGTGATGGACTGGGGCAGCACTGGTCAGCACTGCTGCCTCACAGCGCTAGGGAGCAGGGTTCAATTCCCGCCTCGGGTCAGTGTCTGTGTGGAGTTTGCACATTCTTTCCGTGTCTGCGTGGGTTTCCTCCGGGTGCTACGGTTCCCTCCCACAGTCCAAAGATGTGCGGGTTAGGTTGATTGGCCATGCTAAATTGACCCTAGTGTCAGGGGATTATGAGAATAGGGCCTGGGTGGGATTGTGGTTGGTGCAGACTCGATGGGCTGAATGGCCTCTTTCTGCACTGTAGGGATTCTGTGATTCTATGACTGGGTTTCGTTCATGACCCTTTGTAGTTTCTTGCAGTCTTGGGAAGAGCAGGAGTCATACCAAGCTGTGATACATCCGGGAAGGATGCTTCCTATGGTGCATCTGTAGAAATTGGTGAACGCCTCTACTTTCTCAGAGACTAAGGAAATTCGGCATGTCAGCTACGACTCTCTCCAACCTTTACAGGTGCACCATAGAAAGCATTCTTTCTGGTTGTATCACAGCTTGGTCTGGGCTCCTGCTCTGCCCAAGACCGCAAGGAACTACAAAAGGTTGTGAATGTAGCCCAATCCATCACGCAAACCAGCCTCCCATCCATTGACTCTGTCTACACTTCCCGCTGCCTCGGCAAAGCAGCCAGCATAATCAAGGACCCCACGCATCCCAGATATTCTCTCTTCCACCTTCTTCCGTCGGGAAAACAGTACAAAAGTCTGAGGTCACGTACCAACCGACTCAAGAACAGCTTCTTCCCTGCTGCCGTCAGACTTTTGAATGGACCCACCATATATTAAGTTGATCTTTCTCTACACCCTAGCTATGACTGTAACACTACATTCTGCACTCTCTCCTTTCCTTCTCTATGAACGGTATGCTTTGTCTGTATAGCGCGCAAGAAACAATACTTTTCACTGTATGTTAATACATGTGACAATTATAAATCAAATCAAAGAAATTTCCCCCCCCACCCCTTTCCTTTTCTCTCAGTCCTTGCTGCGTGACTAACTGCTGGATGATTGCCCAGGGTAAGCCAGGTCACTGGCTCTGTGTCCTGCTGGGCAGAACCGCAAATTGTTGGGAACTCGTTTCAGCAGCAAAACTTGCCAGAGATTTACATCCCAGACGAAGCTATGTTTTAAAGGGTTTATATAAATAGAAAACAGCTCAAGGACAATTTTGGCCCTTGTTCCTCCTGGGCCTTGGGTCCAAATTGTATCTGCTAACTGGTGTAGTTGGGGCGGCACAGTGGTTAGCACTGCTGCCTCAGCGCCAGGGTTCGATTCCGACCTCGAATCACTGTCTGTGAAGAGCCTGCACGTTCTCCCCGTGTCTGCGTGGGTTTCCTCCGGGTGCTCCGGTTTCCTCCCACACTCCAAAGATGTGCGGGTTAGGCGGATTGCCCGTGCTAAATTGACCCTAGTGTCAGGGGGATTGGCAGGGTAAATATGTGGGGTTATGGGAATAGGGCTGGGTGGGATTGTGGTCGGTATAGGCTGAATAGTCTCAATCTGCACTGTAGGGATTCTATGAGAGTCATAGAGACTTAAGATGCTGGGCAAGATCTTCCCCAAAAAAGCCTGAAAACCGGAGAGTTTCACTCTGTTTTTCAGCAAGCTACCCCACGCAATGTTTTCGCACTCTTGTCAATTTTCTTTGGCCGTCAGGAATTTCACGCCAGTATGGGGGCAAGGGGGTGGAGCCTAAGCTTGCCGTGAAAGCCGGCTGCAGACTGCTCAGGGTGCCGTTACGCAGGCGCCCTGGAACTCCAAATCATGACGACGCTTAAAGCGGCTCGCGCGAAAGCCTCTCCCCGGCTCGCTGTGCCGATTTGAGCGACGCGGCAGGCTGGAAAGATCGCACCCGTTAACTCCGTTTCTCTCTCCGCAGATGCTGCCAGACCTGCTGAGTTTTCCCAGCATTTTCTGTTATATTCCCTCTCCAGTTATAACTGCTTCCCTGATTTTCTATGATGCGGAGATGCGGGCGTTGGACTGGGGTGGGGCACAGTAAGAAGTCTCACAACAACAGGTTAAAGTCCAACAGGTTTATTTGCAAACACAAGCTTTTAGAACGCTGCTCCTTCATCAGGTGAGTGGAGGTTAGTTCTCAATATATAGACACATTCCAACTCTTCTTCACATTCCAATCTGTAGTTATCTTGCAGTTGTGTCTCTGTCTATATAAGCCGTGTTTGTGAACTAACCTCCACTCACCTGACGAAGGAGCAGCGCTCCGAAAGCTTGTGATTCCAAATAAGCCTGTTGGGCTTTAACCTGATTTTCTGTGTCGGGGGTGGATAGCTTGCGCCGTGTTTTCCTGAAATTGATCTGGCCGATGGTTGCTCAATCTCCACGGTGTAACCCGGGAAGGAATTCCTGAAGGAATCCGCTGCTTAAACAGGACAAAGTGCCTCGTCCAGTGTTCGAGGACTATCACTGGGAATTGTGCAGTTGAGTGTGTTTGAAGCAACAGTTTCACAAACAGGACCTTTTTTCCTGCACCCAGATAATACAGATGTTTCGATCTCATAGAATCATAGAAACCCTACAGTACAGAAAGAGGCCATTCGGCCCATCGAGTCTGCACCGACCACAATCCCACCCAGGCCCTAGCCCCATATCCCTACATATTTACCCACTAATCCCTCTAACCTACACATCTCAGGACACTAAGGGCAATTTAGAATGGCCAATCCACCTAACCCGCACATCTTTGGACTGTGGGAGGAAACCGGAGCACCCGGAGGAAACCCACGCAGACACGAGGAGAATGTGCAAACTCCACACAGACAGTGACCCAAGCCGGGAATCGAACCCAGGTCCCTGGAGCTGTGAAGCAGCAGTGCTAACCACTGTGCTACCGTGCCGCCCCTGTGTTTGAGGCCTCCAGTTTGCTCCGTGTGTATAACTTATTTATGTTTCCTCTTTGTTCTTGCTTTAATTGCAGAATATGTAACACAGCTGGAGAGATATGTACACTATTACACAGACGCAGCTAAGCGACTAGGTACTGAAGGGAATCGGGTAAGTGATGGGAATCTGGTCATTGTGCTTGGGAAATGGCTGGGGAATGGACCGAGAATAAGGTTTCTGTTGGAAGAAATTCCCTCTCTTGACGGGTTACACTTGCTTGGGGTTCAGTTCCAGTGGTGAAATTATGGGATAAATGTGAGAATTATCGTGAGAAGCTCAGAAGTGATCCGTAATTCCGATTAACAACAAGGTTCCCGGAGTGTATTCACAGCCCTGTTTCCTGTCTCCATAACTCTGATCAAACTGGGTTCCTCCAACACTCCCTGTGTGCACAGGGAGGCACGGTAGCACAGTGGTTAGCACTGCTGCTTCACAGCTCCAGGGACCTGGGTTCGATTCCCGGCTCGGGTCACTGTCTGTGTGGAGTTTGCACATTCTCCCCGTGTCTGCGTGGGTTTCCTCCGGGTGCTCCGGTTTCCTCCCACTGTCCAAAGATGTGCGGGTTAGGTTGATTGGCCTTGCTAAAAATTGCCCTTAGTGTCCGTAGGTTAGAGGGATTAGTGGGTAAATATGTAGGGATATGGTGGTAGGGCCTGGGTGGGATTGTGGTCGGTGCAGACTCGATGGGCCGAATGGCCTCTTTCTGTGCTGTAGGGTTTCTAAGATGCACTGATCTGTATGGGCCTTTTTATGGCAACACCCCAATTTAAACATTCTCAACCTTCCTTTTAAACCCCTCCATGACCCCCCGGTGTCCCCCCTGATATCCCTCGCTCTGCACTCCCCCCTCCCCCCCGGCGTCCCTCGCTCTGCACCCCCTACTCCCCCCGGCGTCCCTTGATCTGCACCCCCCACTCTCCCCGGCGTCCCTCGCTCTGCACCCCACATGTGCTGCTCTGACTGTAACCATGTCAATGCTATGACGCCCCCCCACCCCCGCCATAGATTTCTGCCCACCGGCAGTTCTGACCTCCCCACCCCCGCCCCCTCCCTCCCTCCCTCCCTCCCTCCCTCCCTCCCTCCCTCCCTCCCTCCCTCCCATTCAGCCCATCGAGTCTGTACCGACAATGATCCCACCCGGCCCTCTCCTTATAACCCCACCTATTTACCCTAGCTGGTCCCCCTGACACTAATGGACAATTTAGCACGGTCAATGCACCCTAACCAGCACGTCTTTCAGACTGTGGGAGGAAACCGGAGCACCCGGAGGAAACCCACGCAGACACGGGGGAGAACGTGCAGACTCTGCACAGACAGTGACCCAAGCCGGGAATCGAACCTGGGTCCCTGGCGCTGTGAGGCAGCAGTGCTAACCACCGTGCCACCGTGCCGAGTGTGCCTCCATGTTAGAGACGAAATGGGGTGGACCGTTTTGGCAAAGCTGAGTTTGGGTATTGCCGAGGCAGCCAGTAGCTGGAAGGGGAGAGCGGGTACACCTGTGAATGGCTTTGTTCTCTTTTCTGGGCAGGACTCGGCGAAAGAAGCATTATTGAAGAGGAAGCTGGTGGATGATGAGGTAAGAGGACAAACTCTGGGCTGTTTTCTTCAGTACGGGATAGGTGCAACAGATCAGCACTCCCTTATCTACGTGGGGAGCCTTGTGTTTTAGTCTATATTTGGCCCACTACACAATCTGTTACCAATATAACAGAGGCTCGGGACAAAGTCATTTACCCGTGGCTCAGTGGGTAACAACTCGCGTGGGTCACAAGGTTAAGAGTTCAAGAACCCCCCCCATCAGCACAACGAACACTGAATCTAGGCTGATACCTTAGTGCAATACTGAGGGAATGTTGCACTGTCAGAGGTGCCATCGTGTTGATGAGATGTTAAACCCATCTTTGCCCTACTGTGTGGATGTAAAAGATTGAAGCAAAGCAGGACAATCCTTGACGTTTGTGGAGAGATTAAATAGTTTGGGCTTTTACTCCCCAGAGTTTAGAAGGATGAGAGGGGATCCGATCGAAGTATATAAAATTTTAAAGGCATTGCTAAGTTTATTTATTAGTGTCACAAGTAGGCTTACATTAACACTGCAATGAAGTTACTGTGAAAATCCCTTAGTCACCACACTCCGGCATCTGTTCGGGTACACTGAGGGAAAATTTAGCACGGCCAATGCACCCTAACCAGCACGTCTTTTGGACTGTGGGAGGAAACAGGAGCACCCGGAGGAAACCCACGCAGACACAAGGAGAACGTGCAGACTCCGCACAGACAGTGACCCAAACCGCGAATCGAACCCGGATCCCTGGCGCTGTGAGGCAGCAGTGCTAACCACTGTGCCGCCCTAGTAAATGTAGATCAAATGTTTCCTCTTGTGGGGCAATCTCGATCAAGAGGTCACAGGTATAGGTTGAGAGGCGCTCGATTTAAAAACTGAGATGAGGAGGAACGACTTCTCGCAGAGGGTGGTGAATTTGTGGAACTCGCTGCCCCATCGCGCGGTGGAGTCTGAATCATTGAATGGGTTCAAGAAGGAAATAGATATATTTCTAATAAATAAGGGGAACGGGGGGAGGTGGATTGGAGACCAGGGAGAGATCAGCCATGACCTGGTTGAATGGCGGAGCAGGCTCGAAGGGCTGAATGGCCTCCTTCAGCCCCTAATTCCTATGTTCCTGTGTTGATATCTTGGGCCAATTTATATCCTTTAACCAACATCACTAACATACATTAACTGATTGTTGTCTCGTTGCTGTTTGTGGGAGGCTGTGGTGCACAAACTATTGCAGTTCCTGCATTATAACAGTGCAGAAGGTACAGATCCGTTACATGGACCCAGATTTATAAACAGCATGCAGGAGACAACTCAGCTACTAAACATTTCAATATCACAGCTCTGCTGTAGACTACCCATGAGGACTGCCGTGGAGAGCCATCTCGCTGGTTGTACTTATCTCTGTCTCCTCCTCTGCTGAAATTACTGAAAGTCCAGTTTCCTGGGAGCGCGACAGTGAGTTAAACAAGGACATTTCACCATGAATCCAGACAGTGAGTGTTAATGGAGCATTCAGAGACTGAGGGTGTTTCCGCCAAGACAGATACTGCACAAACACGCA